>NC_087211.1:72041623-72049123 GCF_015104395.2 Macrobrachium nipponense | reverse complement strand
CAACATTGACACCTTTCAGGAATCGTAATGCCCTACTTCATCTCTATTAAAAAAGTAAAATATTGTTTATGAAACATCCCAAAAAACAACATGATACATTATCGATAACAATAAAATTATAAAAAATGAAGCTATGTTTCTTCAGTCATTAGCTAAAAATGAAACTCCACGGACACCGCAATATTTTATCTAGATTCCTTGCAATCAAACAGAGCATTATCAGGGATTTATTGTCATGAAAGAATCTCAAAAACCTTTTTTGATTTCCTTGTAAATCGACACCTAAAATAGCCATCTAATCGACACAGAACTTACCAAGATATTCGACCGGAAATATCGAACAGTGCTCAGGTAGGTAGCGGTGGAGGATGGAGAAGTCGATAAAGAAATGGTCCTTCGACGTTCATCTGAGCCCCACAGATTACTCCAGGATCCATAGATGGATCTTGGATGAAGCGTAGGGCTGTAATCCTCCTCGTAGGATGTCAGGACATAGTGCGGAATTTCCATGGCGAGTGAGACTTGAATCTTACTTTACTGATCTAATTCTAAAGTCGATCTTCCTCGATGCATGGCTCGGTATAGTACAAGTCTCCTTGATTGGTCAAAAATTCCCAGAGGGAGAATCTCAAGACTTACGAGGTCACCGCGAACGCCGCTGAAGAGGCATTCAAAACAGAACTTTAACGAGGGGAACCTATCAAACTAAGATGGAAAAATGTGCACCGTCAATTTCAACTTAAAACTAAAACTATCATTTAAGGATATCCTACGCACCAAAAACAAAAGGCACACAAACACTAAAAAAGATCAAGTGTCGGTGTCTCAAACTGAGTAATCATATACCGACGACGATGCCTCTTTGTCTGCACGACGACGCCTGTCAGCCTACTGTCGTCTTACTGTACCTAGAAACGCGTTATCATAGTGATCTAGACCTTATCGTTATCTAGAATAATAAAAGGCGGACGATTAACCCCATTTGAATTTCCCGTTGCAATTGAGTTCAATTTCCTTATCGTTATTTTTATAGCAGTCGTAATCGCCATTACGGATACAGCTAACTTTGGATATTCCATATCAATTATCATTATTACTATTAAAATAAATGTCATTATTTTAATGACTAATTTTTAGTTTACTGATATTTATATTCATAAAACACACGCATATATATATATATATATATATATATATATATATACTATATATATATAGCTGATTTTCAGTTTTATATATATATCGGTGACTAATTTATCTATGTTTTAATTTTACCTTTATTATTAATATATTTTTCATTTTTTACATGTCTATTAGAGCAAATCTAATTTGCACGATAGTGGTAAATTTAACTGTCTTCATAATACCGTTTTTAAACTATGAATAATAATAATAATAGTAATAATAATATTAATGATTCTGTCACTTTACTCACGACACCAATCCAAGAGTTTGCCATTTCTTATCCATAATCCATAACACACTTATCAAGGAACACGATCTCTCTCTCTCTCTCTCTCTCTCAAACACACATAAACAAACTTTCTCGAAAGCAAAATTTAGAAATTAGAATTACTTGCACACAAACGAAAACTAAAGATATATGAAGAAAACAATAAATAACAAAATGCAAAAGATGAGTCAATCCCGCGAAAATAAAGCATCGCAAACAAAAAAATAATACTCTAAAAATAACAGAAGTAAAGGCACAGAAACCAAACAATAAAGTGAAGACACGCACAAAATAACGCTTCAGCGGCCTAATATGCACCGTGTGCAACCCCCTCCTAAACCCCCCCCCCCCCACAAAAACAATACAGATCGGCACAAAGAACAATAATGCATTATTGAGAGGAAGAATGAAAGGAAGACGAACGAGCTATTTAGGCAACATTCACCTGTGTCTTTCCAGGTGAGCGTCTTCGTGTGTGTGTGTTTTATTTTTTTTTTTTTTTATTTTTTATGTTTCCTCCTTAAGCAATACCTTCCGAACGATTGGAAACAATGGGGTATTGAGGATATTGATGGACTATACCTCAGAGAGAGAGAGAGAGAGAGAGAGAGCCTTGAACCCCGGAGGTATAATTAATAGACAGCACCTCTGAGAGAGAGAGAGAGAGAGAGCTTTCAGCGTACATTTTTCGAATAGTATTATTTTGAGAGAGAGAGAGAGAGAGAGAGAGAGAGAGAGAGAGAGAGAGAGAGAGAGAGAGAGATATTTCCATTGTCTGCATCGAAGAGTAAAAGCAAAAATCTTGAAAAACAACAAAGACCCAAAGCTGTCCTTTCCTCAATCTGCCAATACCTCCGAGTTGTGCAATGACAGCCAAACAGCCAGTGGAGTGTAATAATGAAACATATGCAACATCTGCACGAGACACATAACCAGCGTCATCGTTACAAAATATATATAAACAAATAAATCACAACCGCAGGAGATTTCGCACGCGATGTCACCAAACAGATGGAGGGAAATAAATGAATAAAATTTGCCTTCCAACTTTCACTACAGCTAAGGAATACCACTGAAATAAAAAAAAAAATAAATGAGTTAAAATAATCTTTATTTTACGCTATTATCGTAAGTTTATTCCTTTGTTTCCAGTGAATAATTATCAAGGTTAGTGGGTTATAAGTTCTCATTCAAAACTGAAATCGACTTGTTTCCAAAAATAATAGGAAACAAATAGGCTGTTCTTTTTTTATATATATAAAAACCAAAACTCATTACAATCTCACGCGTTAGCCTCATTTCTCTTTGTTATTAAATAAATCTCTTGTCATTCCGAAAAATAAAACAAACTTTGTATTTCAAAAGAAACGCTTTCTTAATTTACAGTTATTTCCTACTGAAATGGACCATTTGAAAGCAATTACTACACAAGACCACACTTTATCGTAGAATATTCTCATACAAATTTTCCAGAACACTCTTCCGATCACTTTGAGAGAGAGAGAGAGAGAGAGAGAGAGAGAGAGAGAGAGAGAGAGAGAGAGAGAGAGAGAGAGACTTTAAACATTAACATATATGTCTCACCTCTACCCAATCTTTTAACTTTATGAGAGAGAGAGAGAGAGATTAAATAAATCCTCTCACCGCTACCCAAGTCTTTTAACGAGAGGAGAGAGAGAGAGAGAGAGAGAGAGAGAGAGAGAGAGAGAGAGAGAGAAACAACATTAAACCTCAAATAGTCCACAGCAGGTGACGAACGTAATGGATCATAAAAGTGTGTGTGTGTGTGTGTGCATTTTTTTTTCTTTTTTACTTGTTGCCATAATAATCTGCAACGCTAATTAAACGTTGAGTCCCTCAAGCCAAAACACTGACTATTGATTGACTGGTTTACGTAACCTGGTTTCTCAAGGCGAAACATATCGATGGCAAAAACAAGAAAGTCGATGGACTGGTTTTAATCACTAACGTCAATACCAAAGTTTGTTTAATGATAGTAACCAAATCATTAAAATTGTCTTTTATACGTAATATAAATAATTACAATTCTTCTATGACGTATCCATCGCTTGTTTATATATACGATTTGGAAGATATACTTAACACACGCACTTCCAAAATAAATATTATTCAACCACATAAAAATGATCACAATACGTCATTACAAAGAAATCATGAGGAAATACTAGCAAAATGCAAAAACTTGATCTTCGTACAATTACCCACGGCGCGTAATAAATTTCACTTTTTATAAAGCCAAAGCCTTAAAGGAACAAACAAATGGTAAACCAGTTCCTACATTCTCTCCATAATTAGAGTATTACAAGTGCTGACTTTACATTAATTACTGCACTGGATTTCAGCCAAGAAAGAAAGGTCATAGGATGGCCTTGCCACCATTACTGGAGGACAACATTTCTAATAATAATTAATAATAATAATAATAATAATAATAATAATAATAAATAATAATAACTATTATTAGTATTTATTTTGGAAGAAGACCCTCTTTTAAACAAATTCTATTGAATAAAATGGCAGAATTCAGCGAATTAATCTTTTCTATTTTTCTTATCACTCGCTTTTCTGGCTCAGCGAAACATCGCAATAATTGGCCAATATTCATATTGGGGATATTGCTGAAAGTGGTATTTTATTCAGAACAGGCTTTATTAATCAAAGACTGGTATTAACAGTATACTGGTATTATCAGTATACTGGTATTATCAGAATACTGATATATGGGAAGGCGTTCCTCTGATCCAGATTAGGTCGTCGTCGGTGTTGGTATCATTCCATAAGAGAGGTCAATGTCAGGCCGGGGTCGTCTCTGGTATTCAGCTGGTATTAATGCTGGTGTAGCTCTGTTATAATCTCTATTATTATTATTAGTAGTAGTAGGGCGATTTGATTCAAAATAAAATTAACTCGAATGATGCAGTCATCCTATTTAACAGGGCATATTATTATTATTATTATTATTATTATTATTATTATTATTATTATTATTATTATTATTATTAGCACACGTAGGTTGACGAGCCTCAGAAGCCTCAAATACGCAACCCCGCAGAAACCATACAAAACAACACATGTCTGTCTACTCAGTACAAGTAACTAAACAAGACGCCATGTAACATTTGCATCGCTGTAAACTAAGAATTTTCAGCTTACTAGGCACCATGGTATATTTACATCACCATAAACTAACAGTTCTAGAGCCGTAAGTTACGTCTGAATCATTCAACTTTTGGAATACTGAAGCCACAACACACTTTGTTACATTTACATCATTCCAATGTTTAAATACTAAAGCCCTAAAGTCTTATAACGGTTTTGGATAAGAAGAAAAAACAAGTCACAAGACATTTGGGGATTTACAGCGATTAAAACTGATGTAAAAAGGATCCACCTACCATGTTGATTGAATGCAAAATGGGTGTGTGGACAAAGGTTTCAGGTTTTTTATTTTTTTGAGAGAGAGAAATTCTTAAGGGGTTTCACATTTATTTATGCATATGATTTGTGTTTTATATATGATATATATATATATATATATATATATATATATATATATATATATCATATATATATATATATAATATATATAATCTACTCTTGAAGACCTGTGACGTTCCCTCAGAAGGCAAAACCCGCATTCTAAGATATGCTTAATAAAATTCTTCTTATCTTTTAAAGGCATCATGTCGATGTTTTAAGGCTCCCATCTACTCTTCCATATGCATCAGTACCTCTCTTAAGATGCCGTCTGGACAGAAACACTGATACATAAAACAAACAAACAGACACTGGTAAAAAATATTACCAAAATGTCTAAAGTCCACGCTATAAAAAAAAAAAAAAAAATCTCTCAGAAGTCTCGCGAAAATTAATACAGAAACTCGTGAGACGGACTCCGCGCTATAATAGCTGACATTACCTGAGTAGGTCGTGGTACTCGTATTTAACTAAGCCAGATTTCAAGCGTCACTGTACCGCTAAACAATCTCCAAAGCGCACGAACAAACGTTAAGCAAATACTTGAATAAGGCCATAGCTAGAACTCTTTATATACTCGAGAGGTACTAATTGAAGATAATTATATCATTTAATGATTTATATATAAACATACATATATATATATATATATATATATATATATATATATATATATATATATATATATATATATATATATATATATTTCATATACACAGTTTTCCTAATAAACGCTCCAAGAAGAGGTCCTATGTGGAATACAACTAAATTACCATATCTTCGTGCCTACGAAGATTACATGTACTATACACAAAATTATATTTATTTAAAAACAGAATCATATGCATAAATAAACATAGCACCCATTAAGAAATTCTAAAAAAAAAAAAAAAAACCTTTGTGCACACACCCAATGTGCATTTAGCCATCAATCCGTAATGAGAGGGTCCTCCCATTTAAGCAACGCATATGCAACAACCCAGCATTAACGGGAGCGAAGGTCGAGCAGGGTCGTAAAAACAAGACCTCTTAACAAGGCTTCAGGAAACGCTAGCCATACCCTTCGCGTTTTTGTAAACAACAACAACAGAAAAACAGGTATCTCTCTATGTCGTTCTGGTTCCGTTTCCAGCATATTCTTTCAATTTCTCTACATATTGTTTTAACTCTCCAACATACTATACTTCCAGGCCTGTTTCTAAGGACCTGAATTTATCTCTTAATAGCAATGCCCTGTACGTGGAAAACTACATATCGATAAGACTGAAAGCAGCTAGTATAAGTGAGAGAGAGGAGAGAGAAGATGAGAGAGAGAGAGAGAGAGAGAGAGAGAGAATTTTGCTCTCGTTCATCATACCAGTCTACATACATAGTATTCATATATGTTTTGTATCTATATGTATATATATGTATATATCAATATATAATTGCGCAATAATGCATATTCTGTATATTTGTGTATATGCATACATACACTAATATTAAAAGGTAAATAAAATTCAAATGAATTCACACCGTCTTCGAGGAAGTACTTTATATATATATATATATATATATATATATATATATATATATATATATATATACACAAATATCTAGAATGTACTAGAATGCATTTCGAAATCTTAACAAAACAGACAAAAACGGAAGAAGAGCAAAGAACACCAATTACATGCAACCCTGAGCACAAACAAAGCCACGGCCAATTACAATTACGGCCACAGCTCGATTACACAAAAATGCATAACGACTTTGATCTGGACACAAAAGACTTCGGCCTCCCGGCTAACCGCAGTCCCGGGCACAACAAGCAAGAGTTTTACCCTTAATCAAGGTTATAGTGTATTCTAATACACCAAGAGAGGTCACGAGGATGGTCAAAGGGAGCAAATTGGTCACAGATGTCACGCGAGATGTTCTTCCTCAAGAACGCAAGTTTCGTGTCTCGGCCACGGTTTTACGCCGAGGCATTGACTTTAAGGAATAATGAATTTATATATACATAGATGTGTAATAATAATAATAACAATAATAATAATAATGTATAACACTAATAATAATAATCCATATGTATAAAAGACAATTTCTGTCTGTCTGTTCGTTATGCACGCCCAGACTATGAAAACTAGGGCTACCAAATTTTTAGCATAGACTCCCCTCCCCCCAAGGAAGGTTTTAGTCAAAATCCGAAATTCGAAGGCCGTTTCTAAGGGGGCCTTAACCCCTCATTTTCATACTCCCTCATTTTTTACAACTTTCGGAGTTGACACCAAACTCTTTGGATTTTTCACAACTTCTTTGGCTTCACAGGATCCCAAGTGATTACTTATTCTAAAAGTGATTGCATAATCCGCCCTGTAGGGGGTCAGCACGGACGGCAATGCCCTTTTTATCCCGAGCAACGCCGGGTAGAGCAACTAGTAATAATAATAATAATAATGTGCAGGTAAACAGGCACAAAGACTATACACCTGAAAGAAAAAGGACTCTGGTTTATAACTGCAAAGCGCTGAACACCCTTTTTGATTTTACACAATAAAAAAAAAAAT
>NC_087211.1:72031623-72036623 GCF_015104395.2 Macrobrachium nipponense | reverse complement strand
CAAGACCTTTCATACAGAAACTAGAACCGAGGTTGAACTTCGATATCTCTGCCTTCAGTTGGATAGTATTTGAATATAATTTTCATTTTTATCGTCTGTTTTGTTTGTCTTTTTCTTATGGGGGGGGGGGGCTAAATGTGTTGGTTTTTTTAATATCTACAGAACCGGAATCACCTGAATTTATATTACTACAATCAATAATAATAATATAATAATAATAATAATAATAATAATAATAACAATAATAATAATAATAATAATAACAATAATAATAATCCTATTGTTGTTTCTTAATATTACACTACTACAATCAATTGTAATAATATAATAATCCTCGAGTTGTTTTCAGACTTCCTACCATCATTCACGTTGCAAATACCTTCTTGCACAATTGCAGGGTAATTCTTCATTTTTCCTGATGGTGGGTTTAACCCACACCTTTTCCTACCTCCACACGTGGCCCAGGCAGGAACCAAACACGTGCGACACCCAGTCATTACATACACCTGCATCATTAGACTACTAGTTGTTGCTCAACGTGAGTCTAATGTTGTCAGTGCCTATTAGCATAATCAGGAGTTAAATTACAAGAGGATAAGGAAGTAATAAGGTGAACTTAAAAATAATTGCGTATAATGATTATTCCAAGATGTTACGCTCTCATTTTTTCTCTCCAGTAAATTAGATTAATATAACGATGAAGTATGAGTTATGCAATCTAGTGTTTTTTTCTTTTCAGTGCGTAACTTGTTTATTCAATGTACGATGAATAACTGAAAAAAAAGAACTCCTTTCATAAATGGTGAACTGATACATTTTTCTACATAATTCCTCTTCAGATTCCTCCAGCCAATGAATAATTCCTTTATAAACAAAGTCACGAAAGAGGTTTCTTCAAAATGTGAAAAAATAAAGAGTAAAAAGAAAAAAAATTGATTTCAGAATGAAAATTCCTAAAGGTATAATGAATAAGTAAAAATTCCTTGTTATCCTTCAAGGAATAACAACGAACCATCAAAAGAGGAAAATAATGACAATGAATTAAGCGAGAAAACTGCCCACGTCACTGATAAACATTCGCAGTTTCTTGCAACAAGAATGATGTTGCAAAAATTGAGAAACATTTCGGCTATTTGCAACACTCTTTCAAGTCATGTTTTTTTTTTCCCACTAGACAAAGACTTGGTCTCTTGGTCCAGTTATCTGGAATAATGAGTTGTACAGCACGAATTCGTAATTAGCCCGTATATTTATGAGCATATATATATATATATATATATATATATATATATATATATATATATATATATTTATATACACACACACAAGGCAACGTTCACTCTCTAACTAGTATATCACGAATGAACACCAGTACATAAAACCTCTTCATCAATAGCTTCGTCTACCTGCAGGCTGAAAGCTCATTAGCAAGTACGCGCATGCGCTTGCGTATAAAGCTGCCTCCAGACAATTAATTTCAGTGGCTCTCATCTGACGTGAACCATGGCGCATACCGCCTCAAAGCAGTTTAAAATTTGTGAATTTTATCCAAAATGAAAAACCACAAGATAATTTCCGTTAAGAAATTCGGTGCAAAAAGATTCCCAGGGAAAGGGAAAAACCTGTGGGCTACCTGACGGAAGGAAAAAATAAGAATTCTCGTAAAGAATGAATGACAGAATGTGTTGTTGTTCAAATCTCTTTTTATGTGTAGTGTTACTTACACGATTCTCAACGTTATTTAGACGGGAATTTCACTCATGATGTATTTCATCTTTATTTGTTATTCGTTTAAAAATGTTTGCAAAGATTATACATGGTATAAAAAAATTTACTATGAGGTATTCATAAAAAAATTTATGACAACCCAATTACCGTATTTCCATAAATGGTAAAATTTACACTCATATACCTAAATTATTTCCTCATACCCTAACCCCGTACATATCACATTTCTTGACAATCTATACCAATCAATTTGCATCTATCTTTCTTATCTTGGCATGTGTGTGTGTGTGAGAGAGAGAGAGAGAGAGAGAGAGAGAGAGAGAGAGAGAGAGAGAGAGCTAATTAACGGCCGGACTTGGGTGCGATTTCCGAGTACGTCACGTACCTGGGAGAGGAGGCGTCATGATCCGACCATGACAAAGGCCACTCAGAAAGCGCATATACATATATAATCAAGCATAAAAACCACAGAGATTCAACTTTTAAATATCAAACACTAAATTCTCCAGTTTAAAACTAAAGAGTTTCGAGTTATAAGTATCAAAACTTAAACGTTTTGATATTTCAACGTCAAACTTCAGATCCTGAGAGGCTAATTCCAAATATCCATCATTAAAACCTTGTATACTAGTATACTCAAGTTTTATACACCAAACATTAAAACTTGAGACGTTCCAAATTTACAGCTCAAACGCAAGGACATAAGATTTGATTTGAATTGATTTTATAGATTTTAGGCATACTGCCAAGCACTGGGGCAACTAAGGCCATTCAGCGCTGAAAAAGAAATTAATAGTGAAAAGGTTTGCAAGGTGTAGCAGGAGGAAAGCCTCGCAGTTGCACTACGAATCAATTGTTAGGAATGGGTGGAAAGTAAGATGGAAGAAAGATAATATGAAAGGAGGTACAGTAAAAGGAATGAAAGTAGTTGCAGCTAGGGGACGAAGGGACGCTGCAAAGAACATTAAGTAATGCCTACATTGCACCGCATGAGGTGCATTGACGGTAGGACATAAGAGATTGGGGTTGTAAACATCAAATATTGGAACATAACTATTTTCAGCCCTCATCATCAAATATTAGACGACAAACACCAGATAGTTTGGGGTTCGAGTTTTAGGCATCCAGCTTCAGAGCCCAAGAGGTTAGACACTGAAATCTCAGGATTACAGTCCAATTACTAGAGAGGCTCCAATGTTGCAGAGAGGCTCCAATTCTAAAACGTTTGATAAAACACACACGAATAAGGAAGCGAGAGTCAATGATGAAGACGGTGGAGAGAAAAACGCACTAGAAGAAAACGAGCCTGAGAACGAGAGCAGAGCAGACGCCGTAAAATGCAATAAAAACGACAGAAGAAATCGTCCCAGAGAAACGCCGATGCCCAGCGGGGTCCGGCCGACTGGCGAGCGTCCAAAAATACAAGGTCACCAACGGCCACGCAACAGGAGTGGACTGGGCAAGGGCAAGTGCAAGTACTCCCGCCGGTGGTCAGAGGTGGCTCTTGAGGGGGGACGGATAAACAACGTTGGTGTGTCCTGGTGCAAACAATCAAAGTTTAAGGCCGGTGCCCGGCGAATTTCGCAGAGATTTTCGGGGACGGAGATCAGTGGATACCCCATCCGAAGGCCCCCCCTCTCTCCTCTCTCTCTCTCTCTCTCTCTCTCTCTCTCTCTCTCTCTCTCTCCTCTCTCTCTCTAAAAAAAAAAAGGAAGGAACTGGTGTTCAACCACAAAGGGCGTGAATGACCTGTCTTTGTAAGGACGAAAGGTCATAGGTCAGAAAAAAACAGAATTAATTGTCTACCGCTCAACCTGACACTGGCGATAAAAGCCTCACTAAAAATGACAGCGTATTCATTAAACGAGATAAATCTAAGACATTAAAATGCCTACACGAGAGAGATGTTGGTATCAGGACTGGAGTCACGAGAAAAACGAGGTTGGTCGAAAGTTGCCTGGACAGGGAGAGACGAGCCCTAGTCGTAGATTTCGTACATATATATATATATATATATATATATATATATATATATATATATATATATAAAAGCGAATGCCAACTTGGCTAGGGTTATCATTTTAACGATATTGAAGTGGCCTGGTAAATAAACTAAACAAGTCAAAAATGATGTATGAAACTCTTAATCACGTCCCATGAAACTCTCAGCCGGCAGTGGTGGTCTGTGTCGTGATGGTGCCAACGCACGAACATGGCTAACTTTAACCTTAAATGAAATAAAAACTACAGAAGCTAGAGGGCTGCAATTCGGTATGTTTGATGATTGGAAGGTGACTGATCCTCATACCAATTTGCAGCCCTTTAGCCTCTGCAGGTTTTGAGATCTGAGGGCGGACAGAAAAAGTGCGGACGGACAGACAAAGTCATCTCCATAGTTTTCTTTTACATTAAACTAAAATGACAGACTGGGTAATCATTTGATAATTTAACATTCTTGTGATGCTGAAAAGATACGGCATTTTCCCCAGAATAACAATTAAGAACTAGATGTCAATGCACCTTTCCAGTGCATTTCGGAACTTGGTATGAAATTATGGTGCATCCACTCGCTGCTGGGAAATTAACCCACCTTTTAACAAGTTAATAAGATTAATAAGTGCTTAATGAGATAAGGCGTTGAGGACCGTGTCAGTAGCGATAACTATACTCTGTTTTTTTTCCATCTGTCCATCCGCCTGTGGTGTTTTTCGCATGGTAACACTGCGTCCCGGCTTTAGATAGTTACGCTATGTGTAAGTTTTAGGTAAATAAAAGGATATCTGGGTGTACATTTGCAACTGAAAAGTGTTTTAATAAATTACTGTATGCTAATTACACCGTTAATATTCGAAATAGAATATTATTATTATTGTTGAATATAAGCTGAATGTAACTATCTAAAGCCCGGGACGCAGTGTTACCATACGCATACAGCACAGCCGGATGGACAGATGGAAAAAAACAGAGTATAGGACAGTGCAACAACGAAATTAAGTGACTCAGTCCTCTTAATATGTCAAGTTATTAATTAAAGTATTGACAAAGATATCAAATATGAATCTTCCTTTATGAACGGCTTTATTTGACAAGAAGAAATGATCTGGCATGATTATATATATAATAAATGTGTGTGTGTGTGTGTGTGTGTGTGTAGAGAGAGAGAGAGAGAGAGAGAGAGAGAGAGAGAGAGAAATAATGCTTCCAGTGGTTCAACCAGCTGATAAGGTATTGATACGCCCTATTGAGGAGAGCAATTATGAAGGATCAGGCCA
>NC_087211.1:72006623-72026623 GCF_015104395.2 Macrobrachium nipponense | reverse complement strand
GGTACCGATGGAACTCGGCTTTAGGAGCATATACTGAAAAATCAATGATTGATATGGCAATAACAAATAACAAAAATATGGTCAGAGATGTAAAAAGCATCCCCCTCTGTGTCATTCGATTCAGATCACAGGCTTCTCTTAATTAAATTAAAGATGACAAAACCCAAACCAATTAAAGCCAAGTGAGAGAAAGATTTATTTTAGAGAATATGAGAGAAGAGGAGTGCTTAGTTAGATATCAAAACGAAATAAGTAGAGCTAAAACAAATGCAACAGGATAGCAATGACCCAAATGAAAAATGGAGACACTTTAGAATGGCTGTAGTGGGTGCTGCTAATAATACAGTGCAAAAGAAAAGAGTTCGAGGTAGGAGGAAAAAACAAACTGCTTGGTGGACCCCCACACTAAAGGCCGCTGTTGCAAACAAAATGAAACTCTTCAGAAAATGGATGAAAATACTTTGAATTTGAAGATCACAATAACTATAAAGAAGCGTCGAGAGAAACGGAAAGAATAAAAGCTCAAACAAAAAGAGAAACCACATGGGAAAGAATAGGAGAAGATCTGGGAATGATCTCCAAGGTACCAGAAAACTCATATATAGCACTGCCAAAAACTATAGAAAGGGAAGCCAACCACCCTCTTATGTAATCAAAGACCCTATGGATGGGACAATTTTAACCGAACCCCGAGAAATTGAATTAGGATGGAAACATCACTTTTGAAACACTACTAAACAACGGAAACAATGACCTTGAAGAGCATGTAGAATTTGATGTGGTTGGGGATGCAGAACCTGACATAACAACACTGGAGTTAAAAAATGCTCTCAAGAGGATGAGAAATGGTAAGGCCCTGGAGTGGATACAATAAACCATGCAGAAAGCCTCCTTAAAAACATGGGTGGGGCAGGATGAGTCATCTGGCTACTAGAGCTAATCGACATACTCTGGAATGGGCAAATGCCACCTGAAGACTGGAGAAGAGATCTAATATGCCCAATCTATAAGAAAGGTGACAAGACAATTGCAGCAATTATAGAGGAATATCCCTAATGTCACATGCTTTTAAAGTATATGAAAGAATACTTGAAACTAGATTGAGAGGATATGTTGAACCAAAGCTGGGTGAATGGAATGGCAAAACGGTTTTCGACCAGGAAGAGGGACAACTGATATGATTTTCTCCCTCAGATGATATTTGAGAAGAGCTGGGAATGGGACAGGGATAGATATATTGCTTTTATTTTTTAGATCTAGAAAAGGCTTTGATAGAGTACCAAGAATGAAAATATGGGATGCCCTAAAAGACCCCCTTGTTTTTACTATGGAATCCCTGAGAAACTTATAAGAGCAATTTATAACACCTATCAAAACATCAGATCCAGAGTAAAAAAACAAATCAAGAGAATGAAGACTGGTTTGAAATAAAATCAGGAGTAAGACAGGGGCAGCGTCCTTTCGCCACTTCTTTTTATATTGTTCTTAGATAAATGTATGAGGGAACTAGGTGAGGATGAAGCTGCAGATATGACCATCAACCTTATGTATGCAGATGACCATGCAATGATAGCCCTCAGCGCAGAATCTCTCCAAGAAAACGTCAACAACTGGAACGCGATCTTAACAGCTAATGGAATGCGGATCAACAAGAATAAAGACAGAGATCATGCACTTATCACGAACACCAAGTAACGTAGATGTAGAATTAGAAGGTCAGACATTGAAACAGTGTAGAAATTTCAAATACTTAGGAGTAGAGTTTAGTGACCAAAACGATTCAAAACTGGAAACAACTACCCGAATACAGAAATTCAGTAACAATCTGTATCTGCTCTACCCACTAATGAAAGACAGAAATATACCTCGCAAAGTGAAAACCATAATATACCTCTCTATTCTTTTAAGACCAATATTGACTTATGGCCATGAAATCATGGACATTAACATCAAGAACTAGAAGCCAACTTCAAGCAGCTGAAATGAAAGCCCTAAGACTCATAAAAGGTGTAACAAGACTAGATAGGCTACGAAATGAAGACATTAGAAGAGAACTGGGAGTGGAAGGGGATACTATATTTTGTGGAGAGAGGACAGCTTAGATGGTTTGGACACACCAAAAGAATGGAGGAGGAGCGATATCCTATAAGGTTTTTGGAATGGACACCGGAAGGAAGGAGACCGGTAGGAAGACCAAAAATGAGATGGCTACAAAACATAGAGAGAGGAGTAGAGAGGAGAGGCTCTAGTTTGCGGGAAGTTGATGAGATGAGGCTCTATGATGATCGCCAAGAATGGAGACTGTTCCTGAAGCAGGACGACTGACAGGCCTGGAGGCCTACCTGGCGTCTGGTGAGAAAGGTGAGAAATACGAAAGTAAGCAGGTATAGAGAAAGTATTTACTTTATTCAATTCTGAAGTAAACTCGAATTTTTTTTGAGGAAAAGGAACCAGGATTATATAGTATGTACATGACAATAAATGCCAGTGATTTCTCTCCATTTCATCTCTACGTTTTCCTGGTACGGTATAACTCTGACATAATATTACAAAGCTACTATTACGCTAGGGAACTCTAAAGTGGATTTGACTGTAGGTTGCATTGTTGAGTAGAGCTTCTTTTCGTCATTGCCTGTATTTATGAAGCAAGTACTTGTTATCAATCGTTCCCAAGCAGCAAATAGTTATTATCAAAGTTATAAAAACCTATAGTCGTGAACACTCCCAAACCACTGATAAAGTACAATCACTTGCATATAGAAATGCATTTCTGTGACGACTTCTCTTGAACCAGTCTTTCGTTCTCAGAATGGGGACTTTTTTTTTTTTTTTTACCCATTTGCGCCTTTTCGACTGTTCTTTGAGAACATCTCTCTTCTGCCACTGCTTAGATAAAAACTGCCTTGATAAGGCACCATCAGGGAAATTTTAATATTCATCCTAAATTAACCTCGCCAGCCATTCCATATTCCTTTCACCGAATTGGTGCAACCTTTTGCAATCATATGCTAATATTAGTTTTATGGCGAATCTGGTAGTTTTCAATTTACGAATTAGGCAAACTCGTACCATTACTTGCTGCTCACGGGAGTTTCAAGCAGCTTCTCAGTTACCTTAAACCTTTTCAAGCAATTGCTTGGATGTACAAGCAGTTGCTGTTTCTTCCTAAATCCTTAAACAGGTCCAAAAAATTAAGTTTCGAATATTTATTTCCAGTACACAATGTTCTTTGCACGTTGGTATTAAAAGTTGCGCAGATTCGTTAGTGCATGTCACGTAAAGGCAAACACACGTGATTCTAATTTTGGGTCACTATTGGCTATCTGGTTAAACACGTTCTGCGAAGATGCGCTAAAATTTAATAAGGGACGTGAACTTCAAATCAAACTACCATGTACATGTGATGTCTGAAATGAAAAAAAAATAGAAGTGAAATTTACTTAATAAAAAGAGGACTGGCTGATATTCACTTAAATGATGGCAACACTTATAACAGCTCGGAGGGTGTAAACTCATTGGAAAATAACTATTAAACTCATGTTAAATTAAATGTAACTAAATGGAATATGCAAAATTACATGGAATATGGAAAACCACCAATCGCAAAAACAGTCGAACAAAGTGAGAGAGGAGAGAGAGAGAGAGAGAGAGAGAGAGAGAGAGAAACCGGCGAGTGAAGAACCGATCTATGGCCCAAGTAGGCATGCACGACTGGTCGGGAAGAAAATGAACCAAAATAGCGACAGATTTTAATCTCCAAAATAAGGCGATTTCTCATCGTTTGCACGTAATCCTATTATCTCGGGGCTACTGAAGGGTTTCGTTTAAATGGCGGAAATTACTGTTAAGAAAACTTTCCTACAATTTGAATTTCACTTCAAGTCACTATTTGTTAATGGCTTCGATTTCTTCTTCTGTTTTGACATGGCTGCATTGCAAGGTGATAGAAGTTCCTCGACTACCAATCTGGTGGGCCGAAGTTCGATTCTCCGATCGGCCAACGCGGAATCAGAGGAACTTATTTCTGGTGATAGAAATTCATTTCTCGATATAATATGGTTCGGATACCATATTAAGCTGTAGGTCCCTTTGCTACGAAACCAATTGGTTCCTAGCCACGTAAAAAAAATATATCTAATCCTCCGGGCCAACCCTAGGAGAGCTGTTAATCAGCTCAGTGGTCTGGTTAACCTAAGATAATACTTTTTTTGCAAGTTGATAGACTTTTGGCTTATTCCAAGTGATAATAATTATAAAGAAAGAGAGGGAATTTAATAGTGCACGTCTTGTAATAGTGTGTACCTGAAAAAGAAGACGGGGTTTATTACCCCATTACAACAAACTTAAATAATCAAACGAGCAAAAGAAAATTCATAAAATTAAATATAGAAACAAAGACCCAAACAACGAGATGAATTTCAACCACAGACTATCCAAAAAACCAAAGTCTACCAACAGACTGTCATTCCTCAGGGGATTACGAATCACGTGGAATGCAACAAAGGTGGAAGGCACAAGCCACAATGGCGTCTTAAGATTCCCGTACTTGGAAGCAAAGCCAAATGCTCTTTAGGCGAGAGAAGAAGAAAGAGGAGGGTGGAAAAAGGGTCAGCTTCGGATAGAACAATAACCTAAAGAGAGAGAGAGAGAGAGAGAGAGAGAGAGAGAGAGAGAGAGAGAGAGAGAGAGAGAGAGAGAGAGAGAGAGAGAGGTGGAGGCTGAGGAGGGTTGTTGAAGGAGCCACTTGGTTCCATGCGTCTTATTCCTAATGAAAGCTGGGTGGGAATACGTCAAAGATGACCATAAAAGGTGACCAACCTTCGGCAAACCCATTTAGGAATATTAAAACCTGTTGCTTGAGAGAGAGAGAGAGAGAGAGAGAGAGAGAGAGAGAGAGAGAGAGAGAGAGAGAAAGAGAGAGAGAGAGAGAGAGGGCCTTTGCTTTTGGCCTTTTGGGACAAACATGGCCTCAGGTGAAAGGGAAAGGTTAAAGAGTTAAGAGGTCGCAAGCGAAGACGATTGTGAAATAATTAAAACTCCGTCTGGCCTGAGGATGAAATATACTGTCAACTTTGGCGCCTCCTATACACCTAAACTTTACATTATACAGTTATACGTTTTATGCTATGCGGTATAAAATGGTCAGGTGTTACATAATATCGCAGCAACACAAGGAGATCCAATAAAATGTTCGAACACATGGCTAACTGTCAGTGTGGTTCTTCAATCTAGTGGTGAAGTAACTACTCATTCTTCCAAAAAAAAAGACATCTAACTTTGCTCATGATCACAAACACAATTAACTGAGAGGGAAAGAGAACGAGAGGATTACAGAATATATGGTACGAAGGTAATACCTCATTTAATAGTCACTTTCAATTCAAAATATTCTTAAAACAAATTTAATTTGATAATAATTCACACAATATACATTAATTTTTCACTACATTTCGAGGCCCATCAATATTCTCACGATAGATGCAGAGCCCAAGTCACCCCGCCCACTGCAAGAAGACCCTGCTTGTACAAGACAGGCGTGAGCGGTTAGTCAAAGCAGCCCAATTATGGAAGAGGACAGAAAACTGGCAGGAGAGCAGAGCTAAGACTTGCCTTGTGTGGGATGCTAGCCTTTGTGCCTCTGTTTACTTCATAATGTCAAATTAGGTTGTGACAACTGAAAGCTTGATGTATTGGAATCAAGGACATTAGAAGCAAGGAGAGCTGGAAGATAGGAACGAAAATGAAATGGGCGCATTGTAAGCTATCTATGTTAACTAGGTGAACTGGAAGATAAGCGTGCACTGGAAGTTATAGGCAATGGGAGTTAATATTTTTGGAAGATATGTAGGTATGTTTGATCCTAGAGAGTGCTGGAAGGTAAATGATTGCTATATAACTTATGAGGCTTCATTTGGCTACTAAGAATGGAATTGAAAGCTAAAAGCGTTGGAAGCGAGGAATCCTGGAAGCTACAAGTCACAATCGGAACGTTCCCCGAAAAGCGTGGGAAATTAGCCATGCGAATTGGCGCTTTCACTTTCAATTTGCAGTGTGTGTGTGTCAGCTGTTGATTACTGGGTTAGACTGTTGAATTCTGTGTCATCTGTTAAGCACCATGCTAATTTACTCAGAGGAGCGTCATGGCAGATGAGGCGACGCTTCGTTGTATATCTCCCGGAAAAAAAAAACCAGCGTCGTGAAAATTGACCTTTATGAGACGCTAGTGGAGAACTAGTTAACATAAAAAAGCCATCATATGAAGTTCGTTTATTAGAAATAGATATAAAATACTTGATAATTTATCTTAGCAGACGTATTTCTTGGTATAGCCTGACGAATATCAACTGAATTTGCTAAATAATGACTTTAATGACACTAAGGAAAAAAAGAAATGAACTGAAAAAAGACTAAATAAATTTAGCACCCAGCTGACCCAATGACGTAGGTCCAAACAAACACATACAGAGAGAGAGAGAGAGAGAGAGAGAGAGAGAGAGAGAGAGAGAGAGACTGCGCAATAAGCCTAGTATTTTTCTACAACGACTCAGTTCAAAAGATCCCTGTCCTGATCCAACACAAAATAATTTGAGCCTGTACTCATGAAAAGACCGGCGGCTACGTCTTCAGCCGGTCCAAGACCTTCAATAACACCCTTTGCTTGTCCTCAGAGCACCCATCTGCAAGAGTAGTACCATGGAGACGGGCACATCGCAACAGCTTATGTATCAAACTCTGTTGCATTCTTTGTGGCAGGAGGGAATGGGATGACCCTATTTGATTTCTGTTTTTTTTTTTTTTTTTTTTCATGACGCGAGAAACGTGACCTCCGATGGCACGACTTACCTACCAACCCCATCGCCAACCTCACCCAACCCTGACCCCACCCAAACATACACACACACGCACACACACACACACACACACATAGCAAGCTGAAATATCGAATTTCAGTGGTGACGGCCATGATGTCATCGGAGCATCTGCAGCTATTAATTCATTATTTCTTTTTTTTACTTCAGTTAATACCCTGTGTTCAATACCCAGTGTTTTTTGGTAGGGCGACTTAATGCCCTAAGCTAAAATGAAGTTACGAGAGGACATAAAAAGGCAAATGAGAGTGGAATGAAAAGATAACAAGTAGAAAGCAAAGAATGATGGTCAGACTTACAAGTAGAACCTTCCACTTTCACACAAATATGATATAAAATCATTCAGCAAAAGTTGCACGACAAAAAAAAAAAAAAAAAAAAAAAAAAAAAAAAAAAAATCTGAAGACTCTGAGGACTGAGGAAGCACGTGTAGTTTCGGTTGTTAGTGAAACCCTGCAAAGAGACCCAGACTCTTGTCGGCATTAGCACACAACTTTGCAGAACAGTAAGTCTTCCGATGGGTCACAGAGGAGCAAGCGAGAGTCGTGGTTTCCCAATTATCTGTCTCGTCGAAGATCTTCATTACAAAGAACTGCCATGAAATGCTCTCTGTCTGTCTGTCTGTCTGTCTGTCTCTCCCTCTCTCTCTCTCTAAAACACCACAATGTTTACTCATTTTCGAAAATTTACGAGAATTCATGTGTGTGTGGAAGGCTGAAATGAACTTGTAATGTGTATGTGTGTGTTCAGAGGATTACAATAAAAACGCTGTGTTCTACAGTAATAATATTGGGTACCAACAAGCATCTAAACCATACACAACTCACACGATCAATAAACATAATGGCTTCATACAAGACTGAGCTGTTAAAAATGAGCAGTTAAAAGTATGGATGTGGCTTCATGCAAGACTGAGCAGTTAAAAGTATGAATGTGGCAGCGATTATTGCCCTGATTTTTTCTTCTCGGGAGTTACTCCTGTTCGGACAAACAAACAGACGAATGTTGAAAACTCATACATACATTCCCAGTTGCCGTCAGTACTTCAGACTCATACAGATGACAGATCATGTTGCCACAGACCAACAGTATAAGGCGGTGTGGTATGTCACTCCAAAACCGGCATATCATGAAACATGAAGCAATCCTAGTATGTCACATAGTCGTTTTATTTATGAAGGTATGGACGTCACAAGCCTACGAGAATAAGAAGGGATACACCAATAAAAAAACACTTATTTTGCCGCTATACTTAGTCACCTGTTGCTTTAGAGAGAGCTAGATAGACTGAATGACTGGCTAGATTACCCGACTGGCTTTACAAAGTCATGTGTCATCAACTCTGAAAGTAAAAATTTGTTAAAAGTCTACAGAGAGAGAGAGAGAGAGAGAGAGAGAGAGAGAGAGAGAGAGAGAGAGAGAGAGAGAGAGAGGAGCTTTCAATATAGAACTGTAAAAGCATGCTAGACACAATTCCGCCTAAGGCTGGTTGTTCCGTTAATGAAAACAAAACCACTCAAGTCGTAAATACATTATCATCGATGTGACCTTGAACAAATACGTCGACACCAGCATATAGCAGCATCAAAAACTTCGTCACTCTCATCCTCATCAGGATATTCATCCTTGAATATACTCTACACAGACTTACCAGCGTGATGTTCGGTATGCTGTTGTACATTCTGCAAACATGTACTAGTTATATTTATGAGTGTCTATTATCTCTCTCTCTCTCTCTCTCTCTCTCTCTCTCTCTCTCTCTCTCTCTCTCTCTCTCTCTCTCTATAAAAAAAAAGAAGAAGTACGTACTTCCCCAAAAGCTATGAAATATCGAGTGCTATTTTATTATGACTGCTTGCGTGTATCAAGATATTTCCTTTTTTTTTCATTCCTGCGTTGGAGTTTAACCGATGGAACACTTGACACAAGAATGTTAAAACCTTTTATATTCAAGCAATGAATTCGATCATTTCCATAACAACAACGACATCGAGGCATAATATGTTTATAAGCAACTGGAAACCCTTACCAAAAAAAAGAGAGACTATGAACTCCATGAACTGAGAGTATTCTATTAAACACTCACGATTCCCTGGAGAGAGAGAGAGAGAGAGAGAGAGAGAGAGAGAGAGAGAGAGAGAGAGAGAGAGAGAGAGAGAGAGAGAGAGAGAGAGAGAGACAACACGAACCAATATAAAAAAAAATCCACCTCTTCTGGTGGTTGGTGCTTGAGGCAATTTAACCATCAAGAGATGTGGTAAACGAAAGCAGTCACAAACTGCTTGATGCTGGAAGGAACAGACTGAATCTACCGGCGTGACGTCACCCTATAGGACAGGTCCGTAATCCCCGTCACGGCTCGTCTTGATCTGCAAGAGCAGATCACACAGCTACAGTATAAAGAGTTCACATAACAGCATCCAATGTTTCCTCACTGTTGCTTTTTTCTTCCATAATGATGTCCCACTTTCTTTATCACAAGTAGCAACTTTCGCGCAAATAAACTAGAGCAATTACGTTCCCTTGTCAGAATACAAAGCAGAAAATGTTACTGAATAATGGGGATATCAGCAAAAAGAAATCTTACAACTGTATACAAAAGTGAACATCAACATGTTCCAAAAGAGGGAACAACTTTCTCTCTAAAAAAAAAAGTATAAATAAATAAATAAATAAAAACACAAAAATTTTAAAATAAAAAATAAATAAAAATAATAAAAAAATAAAAAAAATAAATAAAATATACATATATATAAATAAAAAAGCATAAATGTAGCTCAGATAATTTCCCATGTATGCTATACTGAACCCGGTTATTGCTGAAAATTTAAGATCGTACACTTTTCGGCAGAAAGTACATAAGTACTTTGTATTCCTGAGTGAGCACCCAACGCCACAGTCTACTTGTACTTAGATATCTAATCCAGATATCTCCGAGACACGCAACTGTTTACATCTAAACTAAACACACAAAAAGACAAAATCTTATGACTGAACACCAAGAGAACACAAAAGAGTAGATCTGGTGAAAATTTTTATTTATAATCTCGCAACTTATTTATTCTTCATTGCAAATCATCATAAAATGACTGACAAAATATTCCGATCTTTCAGCCGACAAAGCAAGCAAACCCATCTGACATCTGTAGTGAATTCCATCGTTCAAATACACTAAAAGCAGGAGAAAGTCACGAGAAAGCAGATATGATAGTAAATATACAGTAAACAAAATATCCAGCTGTCACTTAAAAACCATTCAAACAATTCACTTACTTTTCTCTCAAAGTGAAAAAATGCAAGTCAACCACATTAATCAAAATGATAGAAAGATCACGGCAGCAACTCAAACCAAAACTTTGTTATAGAGTTTCTGATCAAACCTTCATTGTTAAAAAATATTAATCATTATCTTTATACCTTTTTTACCTCCACACTTAGCAAATTTGTATTAGCCACATTTTCAGCATCCATTAAATTCCAGCCTTTTGAGAAGCAGGTCTACTGCTTTTTTTATTGATTAATATTTCTTAGTATTCATTCCCCTACCTTATTCCTCGAACCTGGGCTACGTAAGGACAACCGGATATCCTTCCCAATACCCCCCGCATAAGAAAAACCAAGAGTATTCATTATCATCATCATCATCAATGATTTGTCTTGGGGCAGGTAGACATTTCAATCTGATCGCCTGATCGACATTTATCATTGGCGTGGACAGATTCTGCACAAAAACAACGATGCACGGTCGAATGGCCTTCAAGAAGGCTAAAAGGGGTCTGTTTGTCCTTGGGAATTTAATGTTCTTCACATTCTAACCCCCACGCAACCGGACGGTCATGTATGTGCGTGCGTGCATGCATGTGTTATGTATATGCCCAGGTAAGAATGATGTAACTTGAGCAAGTATGTCTTATAAACGTCTCAAGTATGAATCATAATATATTCTTAATTGGATGGTCAATGTAGTTTACGTGACTATTGTGTATGTGCTTAATATGAATATATATAAGGATCATGTACGTCAAAAATGTCTCATTATGTATCAAAAACGCATCCTCAGCGTAAACAATGACTATTCTTAAAGTACATGAATTATGATGATATGAGTCACAGATCAGAAATGCCTCAGGTAGCAACTGTCGATGTCTCGTACATGAAGGATATCTATGAAATATGTAAACTCAGTGTTAGTCTTATACAAAACAAATCCAATATGCTCCCAGCATTCAAATTATCAATATAGATAAGTAGCGAAGATCTGTAATTGTCCCCCCCCCCCCCCCCATTCCTTCCCAATCTGTCAGGTCTGGGTAACCAACGCCATCAAATTGACCTACTTGACACATGTAACCGAACACTACTTTCACAAAAGACATTAAAAAAAAAATTGACGAGGATAATTCCATTTCGGAAAGACACACCAAATTGAGTTGAATGTCTGTCTGTTGAATAAGCTTTGTAAATCCACCCATCTGCCTCTCTCCATCCATTTCAACACACATCAGCACCCAAAACCATGTATCAATAAATTAAAACGGAAAAAATATCTTAAACTACCTACTGCCAATCAAGAACCTGCATTCCAAATTCCAAAAGGCATTACTTGCATATGTAACAGGGAATATGTGAAATCAGGGATTACACGAAATTTCTAGGGAATATGTGAAATGACCAATTCGCTCAGGAACATGTGAACCCCGAGGGCTGGTACTAAACACACGGTGAAACAAACAGCGTAGATGAATTACCGTTTCACCGTGTTTAGTACAAGCCATCTGGGATCAAATGTTCCTAAGCGAATTGGTCATTTCACATATGCACTACGATTTCGTGAAATCCCCATATTCCCTGTAACATATATAAAACTCAATCACAGTTAAAGGAAGAACCAATGTCAAACAGACAAAATACAATGTCACTAGAGAGCGCAGATCTGCCAACGCCACCAAAAAGGCCTTGATCCACATCCCGACTCATCTTCATATCTAATCAATTATTATTCCTTGGCCAGCTGCTCGAGTCCTTCCAAAAACCCCTATAATATTCTTCAATAACATATGGAGATATCTTGTGGACAGACAAACACATGAAAACATACAGACTGAGACAAATACATAATAATTTAATGATTTACTTACGTTTTTATCTATAAATCTAGTAGTTTGTTGATTTATTTTTTCTTTCAATATCTTTTCTGTATCTCCCTTTACTTCTTTCTAATGAACACCACATTCTTTTGAAGCTTGAACTGTAAATCGATGGCTCCTGTGGTGGGCTTGTTCCATATGAATAGGGTTCAATCTCATAATAATATAATAATAATAATAATAATAATAATAATAATAATAATAATAATAATAATAATAATAATAATAATAATAATAATTTGGTAGAAGACCCTCTTTTAGGCAAATGCTGTTAAAAAGAATGGCAGAATTAAGAGAGTTGATTTTATATATTGTAAGAAAAATAGAAAAATCAATATATAAAATCAACTCGCTTGATTCTGCCATTCTTTTTTACTCGCTTGATTCTGCCATTCTTTTTAACAGTAATAAAAATAATAACTGGACACCCAAATAAAACCATAACTGTAGGTACACACACACACACACACACACACACCAGAGACGACCATTTAACCTGAAACTGGAGGTCGTGAGAGTCAATTACATTAATTACGGCAATTAATGGCTCGTTACGCGTGTGCCCTTTGCTCATTAACCATTCATAGAGACACGGTGGGCGGGATCCTTGTCCATCCAATCGATGGGGACCACATTTAATAATAAGCTTCATGACTTTGTAATCACATCTACCTCGTCATCGTGTTTAGCGAAGATGACCGCATTCATTGCCATGCAGATTATCTACACGAATCAATCAGTTGATATTCAGTTCAATAAAATCAATAAATAAAGAAAAATAGTGGAAAACAAATAGTAACAAAACACAAATAGTGTTTTATCACTATCTGTGTTTTATTTCAAATAGTAATAAAACACATAGTGATAAAATAATGAAGTAACAGAACACAAAACAACAACACTGTTATATGGTGATTAATGTCATCATCAAAACAAGAAACCTAAATAATAAAGTCTAAATATTGCATTTATAATTGTAAGAATAAAGAAAAAAGATTCAAGAAAAAACACAATCCCACGACCCAGTAACCAACCTACTGCTACCGCCTGAAGGTTGAGAAGCCGAACCATAATCGAGGACTCGCCTTTTTACTTCAATTTTCATCTTTATTTTTTTGTTTATCTCCTTCACGAAACTCGATACCATAAGTTCAACTACCTGTCTAGTGAGAATTCATCAATTAAATGAAAGTTTGCAGTCGAGTAAAAAAACACTAAGAATTCCATCGCTGACGAAAACTGTTTGCCAGATGTACAATGACTCACGTTCGGCGAAATCAAGCAACACCTTCATTCTGAGAAAGATGCTGAGTAACACCAAGAACCAATAACTTGCAGTACTCAGACTTATTAGCCCAGCTGGCGATACACAGCTCGATCTTTATAGTCAAATTACAAACCAAAGGACTTAGTAACAACCTTAGTAACCCCAGTAATGACTCTAAGAATAATATTTGCTTTCCTGCAAAAACTATTTCTCGCTACACACCCGGTCGAGTTGCCAGTACTCAATAAGGCGTTTATTCACGACCCTTATCTCAGTCCACAAACGCTTTCGAGTTCACAGTACTTAAGAGAGGTTAAACTGAGAGTCAATGAGGACAACGAATTGCTGTCCCAAATATATGGGTCAGGTTTGGACGAAAAAAGAAACCCAGCCTCTATGAGCAAAATGGTTGCTTAGCTCTTGTTTGAAACAGATAAATGCCATGTTTCATAATTGTGTATTTGCTTATTTCAGCATTTACTTTTCATTTTTCTTTTCTTTTTAGTTCAGTTTGTCTGTGTTATTTACAAAATGGGCCTTCAAATCTGTGGAAAATCTAATGACATTTTACGATTATTGCAAGGAATTTACGTACATAAATAAAACCAAAAACTATAATAGGCAATATACATCCATATATTAATTTTTGTGTGTGAAACAGCAATAACATGTGGGTAAAAAAAAATCCCATTTTCACTGGCGGTCGTCCAGCCGGCCCCGATATTACCGGTAGTTTTGATGGTATAGGAACATTAATAATATAATAATAATAATAATAATAATAATAATAATCGCTGACCTGTGACTTGCCTGGTCAAATTACAGCCATAAGTTACAGGAGATTTAAAATAAGAGGAACAAAATTCCCAGGGAACTAGTAAGAAGGGTGACCTGTCATAACATAGTATTCAGTATCAACAAATTCACCTAAGAAGCCTCGAAAGTTAAATATATTTAAATATATCACCCGGAAAGTCCTTAAAAACCTCCGCTAGAATTAATGAATGGAAAATGCAAAACTAAACGAAAATAACCTGAAATCACAGGGCAATGCATAAGGCTAATTATAATTGTGCATTCGTATAAATGCACATCTTTGCATTATCAAATAATAAGTATGACTTATAAACAAATTAGGTGTAGGTACTCATAAAAATATGATCATTCATATAAAGAAATATATATATATATATATATATATATATATATATATATATATATTAGTGCTTTTAATGTAAATTTTATTGTTTTCTGTCTATACAACTTGAAAATGAAATCTCTGTGTATTGAAACGTTGCAATAAATGTATTTTATGGACAACCTGAGATGTACTTCCTACTACAACAGTCTTCTATTGTCTGAGTTACTAGTAACCGCCATATCTTAGAACGTTACATATATATATACATACATATATATATATATATATATATATATATATATATATATATATATATACACACACATTTATAAACATGATATATCTACACATTCAGGCCACATAAAACCAAGTACATTATTATAACCCCAAAGTTATCTACACATTTAAGCATTACGCTCATAAACAAAACGATTGCAAGCACTCGGGAACAAAGATGAAAACAAGTAAGGGCGAAACAAACAAAGCGTTCGCACCCGCATGTGCTAATCAGTCCCAATGAAGAGCGAAGTACTTCAGTTAAGTCGGTTCGAGATCATGACGTTCACAGACGCCTGTTGCACGGCCAATGTAAAGCAGGCTGTCACTGATTCATTATGAAATAGAAAGATATATATATAATATATATATATATATATATATAATATATATATATATATATAATTTCTATTACGGAAATAACGATATTAAAGATTACACACAGGATGTGGCCAAACAAAAACTGAAGCCTGAAAAGCACGATTTTATGACCATTTGTATCTACTTATAGGCATTTTCATGGTTGCTTGAAAATGCTTTTGCATGTAATTATACACACACACACACACACACAACACACCCACCCACACACACACACACATATATATATAAATATAAATATATATATATATATATATATATATATATATATATATATATATATATATATGTATATTATATAAAATGTGCCTGTAGAAATAAAACACAATTTGAAAGGGTCGTGCATAAATGTGTGTAAACAAACATTACGTAGCAAGAACATAATTCAATGAATAAACTTAGTAATTCTCATTCAATGCAGAGAAGACGAAACAAATCATGCTTCTATGAAATGCAGGCGATTTCAAGAGACGTTACTTAGAAAAATAAAGTAAGGAGAAGAAGAAGAAGAAGAAAAGAAGACATCAAATTACTGATCTCATATTTGCTTTTTGCTCAACGCTTGTTACTTCTTCGGTTCATTTATAAGAGAACCACGGAATGCCTGTCTAATTACGAGTTACCAGCTAATTACACAGGTTCCATATTGACTATGCGCACGCACGCCGTACACCTGTGTATATATATATATATATATATATATATATATATATATATATATATATATATATCTAAAAGTATAGCTGTCAAAAAATCAATATTTCTAGTGCGCAATAATTCAAGATACGTGTTATTCTGTATTTGAGTCTCTCTCTCTCTCTCTCTCTCTCACACACACACACAGGAATTACACTTTTTGGATTTTTTCACATGGATGTCTATTGTCTACAGATTTTGAGTAACAAATCAATTTATGATATCCAATCCCGCAAGAACATTTTACTTTTTCTTCCAAAAAGTTAATGTTTAAAAATTTATCTTAAATAATCAGCCTCTCAAAAATAAATAAATAAATAAAAAGCGATGAGCGCTTATGTCAAATTCAAAGCCCAGATCTCTCGTTCTCATATATCGCATCAAACTTAGAATTTGATCTTGTATTCATCAAATGTAACGCTCTGGTCTCTAAAGTTCCTTAAAAATATTGTTACTCTGTAATCATTCCAGATATATACATACACGTATCTCATCAGACTGAAAATTATGCTTATGCTATTTTACGAAATTTGTAGTTATCTCCAGTTCCTGTACAGGCAGACATCTGGAAGTATCTGGAATCCAACTTAATCTGCTAAACATTCCAAGATTGCCACAAGAGATGAGTCAATTGCTTTCTTCATGAACAAGTTCCATTCTTGTTTCTTATATTTTACAACCGGCATAAGGGTTCGTAAGTTCATTTATCAGACCCTTAGATGCATAATCCCTTCAAACATTAAGTAATAAAAAAAGTGGAACTCATTTAACCAAAATTCTGGAATTTAAGAAAATTTCACATGGAATTTCAGAGGATCAAAGGTAACTGAGTACTGAATACTCATGTGACGTAGCGGGAAATTAATAATGGCAAAACTTCATTAACTGAAGTTCTGCCAGTAAATTGTGGAAACTACATGTGCGGTATATATATTTTATATATATATATATATGTATATATATATATACGAGCAGGTATAATGACGGCAACATTTTAATCATTGCAGCACGCAAGACTTGCACTCAAAGAAATAAACAATGCATGTACACTTTTTTTCCATCACTGAAGATCACGCCCTCACTTTAGATAACATGCAGCAATCATTTCCTTCAAATCCTGACTGAAATCTGAAGTAGCGTAATGCCGTTGACCACAGCAGTATCACAAAAATAAAAAATGAAATCACGACCCCTTTACAGTGTCCTATTGGGACATCTCAGGAAGTCCTCAAGAAGTGAATCACCCTCTCCTGTGATTCACTATTTTTTCTTTCACCTGAGGTCATCGTTTCACACGCCAACAAAAATATGCCTGGAATGGGCAAACTCACCTGTCGTTTCCTCATGGTTCTGTAGGAAGTCTTGACTGTAATTTGTTTCATGATTAAAAGAGAAAATCCTGGACTGGAGTTTCACCAGAGGCGGGTTTCCAGGTCAAAAATTCAGCCACGTCCCAAGATCACTATGGAAATGTTTCACAGTACATCCCAATCTATCACATGGTAACCATACTAGCTTTGGAATCCAGTAAGTTCCAGTGAAATGAAGCGCCGAGAACCCCTTCCCCGACGGAAATGTACAACCCCACCCAATGCAACGTCCCTAAAGTAACTAGTTTCGACTTTCTGTACTTCGCGTCACATCGCTGTGAAGACGATGTGGTCGGGCCGCGTCAGTCAGGTGGCGAACGATATGTTTTCCCGGCATCGTCAAATGACATTTGTAAACAACGTTTCTCTTCGTTGTCGTTCCGCCAGTTCACAAAAGCGGTCAGACACACATATAAAACAACTAAAATATCGTTACATTCATACGGAAATACCTTCATTCGGGTTAAAATTAAATAAACAATTGCTTTGCGTCTGGCAGAGCCATCGCACTATTCAAACTGAAAGTTGACCGCCCAGGTGCAATAAGGTTTCTTTCTCCATAGACATCTGGAGAAATTACGATCTTGTGATCTTTTACTCTACACAAGTGTACGGTTGGTCAGGCGGTACAATGGCATTTAAATTCTCCCCTCCTCCCCTTAAAACCACATTTAAAGATCACTCCGACTGCGTATATTTAGAGACGTAAATCCGATTGAATAATTTTATAAAAAGTATACAACCACCAGTTTGCTACAATAAAAAACGATAATGCAATAAATAAACGGATATTAAAATAAACAGCAAAAGACGTCACCTCGGTGGTTCGTCATCTCAACATCTTGAAAGATGAACTCGACCTTCATACTGTTAGGAAGGAATGAGATGCGCATCTTTTTTGTTAAATCCCACGATCTACATGAGGCGTGAGAGTCAAGTCATATCAGGAAACGTAATAATCTTCAGACCTGAATTGGAAGAAACCATACGCCATAATGCTAGTACTATGATATTAGTACTAATACTGGAGCTACTATGACAATTAATTTCATAATGAGAATTATATAACGGATAAAAATCAAGTATACTGACCCAGATTCCCAAGACCCAAAAAAAGATAAAAGTGATTAAAGCGAACAATTAACCCCACAAACAAGGAAGTGGCAATCAAAATGCTCTCCGGAAAATGACCAAGCAAAGTGAACTCAGACTTGACAATACGACACGGAGAGGAAGAGCGCACGCTATTATCCTCAATTATAACACTATTTATTAGAGGGGAGAAAAAAAGGTGGTTCTCACACTTGCATCTTATTTGTTATATCATGAGATGTCGTATCATCTTCCAGCGTTGATAAGTGAGAAACTTACGGCCTCATAACCCGTCTACAGATTCACATAATTTACAAGGCGCATCACTGGTGTCGGCAGCATATTTCCCTTTGATATTCACAGCCACATTTCGCTAACAGAGAAGACTTCAGTATGTTACTCTTTTCATCTGTTACATAACTATAAGTATTACTTAAAAAAAATATGAGATGCAAACATACAATAATTAGTATTCAAAAATATACATATGAGTATATTGTTATAATATATTATACAGTAATATATATATATATATATTGTATATATATATATATATATATATATATATATATATATATATATATATATATATATATATATAGAGAGAGAGAGAGAGAGAGAGAGAGAGAGAGGAGAGACAGAGAGAGAGAGAGAGAGAGAGAGAGAGCAATGAAAAATCCTAAGAATTAGACAAAAATCTATCAAAACTCATTATTATTATAAAATAAAAACACCATCTGAAGAAAATGTCCTTTTAATTATTCACACTAAAATTGTGGCAACGAGAGAGAGAGAGAGAGAGAGAGAGAGAGAGAGAGAGAGAGAGAGAGAGAGAACAATGATTTGATAAGCTGAAATATTGCACACCATGATACTTATCACATCAATAAAATTTCACATATACCTCTATTTCATAGGCGACGCCATTTGTCATATGAAATCATCACTCTCTCTCTCTCTCTCTCTCTCTCTCTCTCTCTCTCTCTCTCTCTCTTCTCTCAACTTTTCACCTAACGAGCCGTTGAACGGAATGGGGCCAAGCCATCCTTCAAAGCTCATCAGCTGCGGTATAACACAATAATAATTACGTTAGCGTAACTATCGGCTACTCGCCCTCCTCATTTGGGTGAACGTGTTCAATGGGGCTGGACCATTACGCAAGACCTTTGCGTACAGCGATCATCATCAGTGGAATACCTACGAAAATCAAACGCTGAAAGCGATAGAATATTTCGTGCAGGTATCTATATCACAAATTTAACTGTGACTGAATCTTGTCGCTCCCCCACCCCCTTTACTTTGTCAAAAAGCTATACTCACTTGTAACCACTATTTCAACTTATGATACTCTAACGCTGTAAGTTTTAACCATAGTTGTTTAGGTGGTACTATGTCATATATATGCACTGACAAAACCTCTAGTCTCTCTCTCTCTCTCTCTCTCTCTTACTTTGTCAAAAAGCTATTATAAACTGTACTTGCTTGTGACCTTTTTAAACTTACCAAAATACACATGCACACCTACACACGCAAACGCACCTGCACAAACACGTATACAATCAATCTCTAGCTCGGATAAAAACATATCAATTGTGAATATGCTTGGATATATATCTAAATTTAATGTATCAAACAAACCGACAATGACGTGATCGCTTGCATGTAAATACATAATCCAAGTTCTATCGTTACTAAAAATTAAGAATCCTTAACGAATAAATTATATGGGAACATATTTCATACCGAGGGTATTTTCTTTTC
>NC_087211.1:71896623-72001623 GCF_015104395.2 Macrobrachium nipponense | reverse complement strand
AGTACACAATCATGTCATTAAACAAGCTTTGTCTTCTGTACTTCTTGAAGACGCATAAGTAATCTGCATACAAATTCTAAAAGTAGAAAATATATTCATTATGTTTACACCTCTCTTAACATTACAGCAACCATGAGTACTTTTAAAAACATATGTGAGGGACACAACAACACAACAGAGCACAGTAATAAAAAAAAGTTACTATACCGTATTCTCAGTCAACTAAACAAGCCCTTTTAAACGTATATAACCGCCATTCTCTCATTGTGACGAATCAAAATAGTTGACATGCAATACCAGCGTCCATTCTTCTCTCTCTCTCTCTTTTTCTCCAGTGGCACCCGTTACTGATACACGGAGTGGCACTCATGTATGATCGCATTTGTCTTCTCCATTTCACTATTTCTGCTTTTCCTTCATTTCTTTATGTTGGTTATAATTTTTTCAATAATATTTTTTCCTTCACCTGTATCTATTTTCTTTTGTGATATTTTTTTCTGTACTCTTCTGATCCAAGTTCCCCTTTTACTCACATCTTAAATTTATTTCTCCATTCTCTTACGTTCTTTCCTACCTTCCTAATGTCAGTTTTTAAAAATATTTTCATCTATTAGAGATTTCTTTCTCTACTTCCGGCTTCTTCCACACACGGATGAACTACTTCGCCCAAGGTATCGGCCGGATACAATTATACCGAAGAATCTCTGCAATTCGTTTTCTCCAAAATGCAATGACGAGCATCCGTGAAACTCAACGATACCCTTAGAATTCGATACAAGCAATATGGGTCAAATTGAGACCCCCGAAAGCCAACGGATTAAAGGATCTGAGTGAGAGGGAAAGTAAGTCAGCGTCTTCAAGTGTCGAAGTGTAAACATACTAAAGTCACGCGTACTGTACCCGTGCGTGAAATATTCGTACGCACTGCAACAGAACCTTGAAGAATATTGGCACAGGGATAAACGGGGACATCGAGCGAAGATGAAATTTCAAGTGAGGAACTTGAAAAATGTTTACAGGTTTTTCCTTCGCTTTTTCGAGTGTTACTATGCGCAAATCGGTTAGTTTAAGGTTTTATGCTTTTTGGTATTTCTAAAGAATTCATGGCCATTATAAACAAATAATAATTTTCCTGTTAACCTTGTATAAATATTGGGAAATAATTGATTATGAGTTAATTACCAAAGGATATCATTCCTAGTAAAAATACAATTAACAGCAATGATCACATAATTAACAGATATTAGTAATTGCTGATAAAAAATATATGCAACTTGGCAAATTTAATTTTCTCCATATATATTCTTGAGAGAGAGAGAGAGAGAGAGAGAGAGAGAGAGAGAGAGAGAGAGAGAGAGAGAGAGAGAGAGAATACGTAAACTCTTCAAAAGAACTAGCACACAAATTCATAAGTTATAAATCAAACCTCTATGGCGGCTCTTGTTACTAATGGCATAACTTGAATATATTAAACAGGGCGGCACTTCGTCAAAAGAGCGGCAAAGGGCACCTGGCACCTGAAGGGGCCGATGAAAATTGGTTTATTTCTAGACATAAGGGATTACTATTGCCGAGTCTTACGGCTTCGCCACAGAGGTGACGAAATCAAACACATTTTAATAATAATAATGTCCCATTATTATTATTATTATTATTATTTTATTAAAAATGACTGCTTCTTCAGCAATATTAATCTTGTAGAGAGTGTTCTCTATCTTTCTCATGAAGGCTTTCTCGTTGTTGCTTAGACTGTCTAAGCAGCAACGAGAAAGCCGTCATCAGAAAGATAGAGAAGACTCTCTACAAGATTAATAGTGCTGAAGCAGCAGTCATTTTTAACAAAACATGCCTACGAGAGGGTCTCCTTCCGAAATATTATTATTATTATTATTGTACTTAGGAAGCAGACCCTCTCTCAAGCATACTTTATTAAAAGTAATGGCTACTTCAGCAGCGTTACACTTGTAGAGATTCTTCTCTATTTGGCGAATAGCGGCTTTTTCAGTGCTACTTAAACAGGCTAGTAGAGCGCCTATAGAGGTCATGGTAAAATACAGGGTCAAAATAGGTGTATATATTTGAATTTTACAGATAAACTATGATACCATAGTCATCAAAGTCATTAACGATTTTCTCTCTCTCTCTCTCTCTCTCTCTCTCTCTCTCTCTCTTTCTTTAAAGCGAGCTTTCGTCTGGAGCTGCCAGACATCCTCGGGCTGGGAAGCTGAGGGTGGACTGATCTTGGTGCGGTGTCCGTCCTCCTTATATCTGTGGTTGACAGCAGGGGGTCTGCCCCATGCTTGTCTCCTATTGGCTGGTGGCGGTGAGTCTTGTTTTCATTGGCTGCCTGAGCCAGGGTCTCAAGCCAACTTTCTTCGGGCCGATGGTTGCGTTGCAGCATATCCTGCAGCCGCCTGGACATCCTAAGCGGCGCTGTAACATTGATGGGCGTTGCGGCCTACTTTGATTTCCATCGGCTGCAGGAGTACCTCGTTCGGGGGCGTTGTCATCCATAGAGTTGTCATGATCGGTGGTGTCATTGTTGGTGGCAGGTCTTCTCATACTCGTAGAGTTCTTAGAAGCCATCAAGGACGCCCCTGGTACCGGGATTATCGCCTCGCTGGATGTAGAGTCCCTATTTACGAACGTGCCTGTCGACGGCGCCCCTCAACATACCGGAAGCCTCGCTCCGTACGCTGCTGGAGATATGCACGAAGAAGGCCCCTTTCTCCACCCACCGTGGCCAGATGTTCCGCCAAAAGGACGGCGTGGCGATGGGCTCCCCACTGGGGGTTCTCTTCGCTAACTTTTATATGGGCACCGTGGAGGAACGGGTCTTCGCCAGGATGCAGCAACCCCGCAGATACGGACGTTATATTGACGACATCTTTGTGCAAGTCGACGCCGAGGATGAGGTAGAAGCCCTCCGTTCAAGCATTTCAGCAGTGTAGTGTGCTGGAATTACACAGTCGAACGCAGCTCCGACGATCGGCTCCCCTTCCTCGACGTCCTTGTAAGCAAGACGGAAGACGGTCTCCGTACTTCAGTCTACACAAAGAAAACCAATTTAGGACTTTGCCTCAACGGAGACAGCGAGTGCCCCGCCAGATTCAAAAGCACCACCGTCAGGGCCTTCGTCAGGAGGGCCCTCTCCCACTGCTCAACCTGGCAGGACACTCACCAGGAACTCGACCGCGCTTCCAAGTACTTGTGAATAACGGGTACTCAAATAAATTAATCAGCAAGGAAGTCCGCACAGCCCTGGAGAAATGGTACGGTAGTGAGAGCCCGCAGCCCCGCCCCCAGGATAATATCAAGCTGTACTACAAAGCCTTCATGAGTTCCATTACCGTGAAGAAGAGGACGCCATTAAGAAAATTATTTCTGATAATGTATCCCCGACTGACGACACCAAGAATATCGACCTAATCATATATTACCAGAATCGGAGGACGCGCGATCTTATTATGAAAAATAACCCCTCTCCACAGGTACGAGAACCCCTGAAGCAGACGCATGTAGTGTACCAGTATACATGCCCAGTCCGCGAATGCAGCGGCGCCTACGTAGGTATGACTACCATGCGACTGTCGAAGAGACTTCTCGTGCCACGCCCAAAAGGGGGCTATAAATCAGCACGCCCGCACCAAACAATCACGAGGCCATCTCCCGAGATGTCATCATAAAGAACACGAAGATCTTCGGGAAGGCCGGTTGCGCCTGCTGGAGGCGCTACTCATCCAGCAAATAAAACCTACTCTGAATACGACGCAGAAGAATTTCTCCTCCCTACGAGTATGAGAAGACCTTGCCACCAACAATGACACCACCGATCATGACAACTCTATGGATGACAACGCCCCCGAACGAGGTACTCCTGCAAGCCGATGGAAATCAAAGTAGCCGTGACGTCCCACAGCGTAGCGCAACGCCCATCAATGTTACAGCGCCGCTTAGGAGGTCCAGGCGGCTGCAGGATATGCTGCAACGCAACCATCGGCCCGAAGAAAGTGGCTTGAGACCTGGCTCAGGCAGCCAATGAAAACAAGACTCACCGCCACCAGCCAATAGGAGACAAGCATGGGGCAGACCCCCTGCTGTCAACCACAGATATAAGGAGGACGGACACCGCACCAAGACCCACGTTGCTGCTCGGCCTCCGTAGCAGTAACATCTCTTCTGAGACCTTCTCTGGCGAACGTGAGCGACAGCGAGCGATAGCGCCATCCCAGTCGACGATAGCGGCGAGATTTCCAGCGATTTTTCGGCGGAACTTTCGGCGATTGACGACGACACCGAGAATTATACTTCTGAGAGAGCGCTCTCACATTTTATAAGGAAAATTCATATGACATCTTTCTCTCTCAAATAATTTTCCATTACTAACAGCTTCCTGCCTAAAATTCGGTAGCCGTTGGGGTCTGAAAAACTCCGATTGAAGCAGGGTCAAAGGGACAAAAACTTTCTACTCTCTCGCAATCCTTATTTGCAAGTAGCACAGGAACGATAGGCTGGTGTCTCCCTATAAACCAGGTTTAGGCCCTTCAGCAAAAATAAAAAATATAACAACACACACATACACATACATTCTCTCTCTCTCTCTCTCTCTCTCTCTCTCCTCTCTCTCTCTCTCTCTCTCTCTCTCTCTCTCTCTCTCTCTCTCTCTCTCCCCTCACAGATAGACGAAGACGAATGCAGCCATGGATCAAGTAACCCAGCCCACACCCACCACTGCAGAAGCACCTGAGAACCGGAAACGGACAACGTCTTCTTCTTCCTCTTTTTCAGATGCCCCTGAAGCAGTTAGACCTCGCCTAGACTCCTCCACCTCCGAAGAAGAATCCACCACAGCCACTCAAGAGGACAAGGAAAAACCCCCCCTGCCATGGACACAGATGATGGTTTCCAGCTTGTCCCACCGGGAACAAACGCAAACAAGGACCACCAGCAGCACCTTCACCCTCACATGGAAAATACTTGATAACTCCTCCAACGGAACCAGTGCATATGAATTCGTTAAGGACCTCGAAAAGAAGGGTAAGTTGTTCAAGGTAAGACCACCACCAGGGAGAAAACTGTTTGCAATACCTCAGACCTGAATACAAATGAATATATGAAAAATAATCCTGCCAGCTTTAAATTCTCAATCCTGACGACAAACCCTGCAGATTTATATTATGCCATTACCCTCTGCAATTTGAAAACCAAGGTTATTCTGGAAAATCCCAGGGTAATCAAAGCAGAGAGATGCCATACAAAAGGACCCAACCCCAGCCAACCCGCAAAGTCCTAGTAGAATGGAAAGGAACTCAGCCTAAGTCACTGAACCTTGGCATGTGGGCTCCTTCCCCACCATGGACTTCACACCAGAACCTCTGAGGTGCTTTAACTGTCAGAGGTACGGACACCATAGCAGCGCCTGCACCGCCAAAGCCATTTGTGGTGTATGTAGTGGGAGACATCCCACAAAACTCTGCACAGACAAATTTAAGAATGGACAAGAAACAAATGCCAGATGCCCCCCCCGCATGCAAGGGGAACCACCATGCGTGGAACAGAAAATGCCCGATAAGGCTACAGAAGATAGACACTCTTAAAGGAATCACACCTCGGAGCCTCCCTGGACACACACACACAGACCAGACCACAACACACACAGCAGCTCCCACACCCAGCAGGGATCAAAGTCCTTTGCTGCTGCAGTTAGGGGGTCGCAACAAGCCCCCAAAAACACACAGACACACCCCCAGCATAAGACACAGTCCTATGCTGCTGCAGCTGGAGGGCCTAGACCCAACAGGACTCAAAGTCAGCCTCAAACTCAGAAAAAGGAAAACACAAAACACTCCCCAAACCACACCCAGACCAACACACACCAACGAAACAAATAAAACACTAGAAGGAAAATCAGCTTCTCAGAATCGGCCAAGCCGACCAACACATACATCCTAACCTCTCCTGTTGCCCGAAACCCGACAAATCCTCCTCACTCCAAATCTAAAACTAGCTCCACTGTTCCTGGCTCCCCAAAGCCATATAACCCAGCTCTCCCCTCCTCCTCCCACCCACCCCACAAAGCAACAGGTTTGAAGTTCGCCCAGAAACTAAAACAAGACAAAATATATCGCACAGACTCAAGACCTCACAAATCTACTGGTGCAAATGCTATTCAAGTTTGCAGAACTAACAGGATCAAACTTCTCAGAGGAAATAGCCAAAGAAGTCGTTGACAAGTGCATAAGGACGTCCAGAGGACTCTTTTGCATCACCATGCCTACACTAATAAACAAACAAACAGTGCAAATGGCACTACAAATACACACCCGGTGTCAGTTTCATTCCAAGTAATAGTACCAGGTACATCTCCAGTGCCAGGGCCAACCTCAGAGTTGGTAGTCAAGGCACATCAAGTTGCAAATGACGAACTAGGAAACAACAACAACACAAATGACTGCAGAGACACAGACACAATAAAGTCCTCCAGTGGAACATACTAAGTGCAAACAAAAATACGCATTCCTGCAAGCACACACACAAACAAAATAACTACGACATCATAATGTTACAAGAAAACACTTGTAAGGGAAAATGCCAAATTTTCATTTAAAGGGTACAAAGTGTACAAAACACCATACACAGACACTAAAAGAGGACTAATCAACCCTAGTTAAAAACACAATCCCCTCAAAGAAGGTAGACAACATCCCTTGCGGAGATGATGTAGAATCACTCAGCGTAAAACTCACACTTGCAAACACAACACTGACGGTACACAACATATACAGGGCTCGGGACAACACATTCGAAGGGGAAGCACTCTTCAGTGCAGCGACACAGGAAACACACTAATTGGAGGAGACTTCAATGCACATCACCCAAGCCTGAACTCTACACAACAAACAAACACAACTGGAAGACATCTACACAGTTTATCATGTGAATTCCCAGAGGTGTGCCTATTAAACAGTGGAGAGCCAACTCACCTAAAAGGAGGAAGACTAGATCTTACCTTCACAAACTCCGCCTAAAGGAGCAAGCAACATGGAAGCTGCACGAGACCCTCACAAGCGACCACATAGCCATTGACATTGGCCTACGGCTCAAAAAGCTGCCCCCCATACCACCGCCACCAGAAAGATGGAACCCCAAGTTTGCAAACTGGGCTACATTTGAAGCCATAATGACGAGATGGGCGAGGAACTACCTTGAAAACCCTGCAAACGATATAGAACTCTTCTATGAAGAGTTCATCAGCAAACTCAGAGAGGCAGCAAACATGTCCATGCCAAAGATCAAACGATCCAAGATCGATCACAAAGATGCATGGTACTACTGTGAAAGGGTCAAAGAAACTCAATGCCAGAGTAAACAGAGTGCGGAAACTCTTCAGACGGGAACCATCTGATGAGATGCACAGACTTCTCAGGAGGAGGGATAGCCCATGCAACTGAAGAGACAAAAGAAATTAAACAACAGGCATGGTTTATGATTTGGTGTGCAAACATCAGCAGACAAACTCCAGTAACCCAGATCTGGAGATTCCTTTGCAAAAATTGCAGGGAAAGGAAGAACAGCGCAAAGCATCCACCCCAACCCACAAGAAGAAGCTGACAATATAGCCAGAAACTTTGCAGAAAGGACAAAAATCCCACAACCTTCCCCAAACAACACGGGAAAAAAATAAATGAAGTTTCCCCAGCAAGATGGAGGGAAATCACTACTGCCTGCAACACACCTGATGACACAGACACACACCCTTCACTATGGAAGAACTAAACAGTGCACTCAGCAAGGGGAAAAGAGACACAGCCCCTGGAGCAGATGCAATCACTTACAGCATGCTGAGACACATGGGAGACCCTGCCAAACAGGTATATCTACTCCTGGTAAACAGGACATATGCAGAGCACACCAGGCCAAAGAAATGGCAACAGCATTACACACAACCAATACCTAAGCCAAAAGAGGAAGGCGCATATAGGCCGATATCCCTCATTAGCTGCACTAAAAAGGTTGCAGAAAGAATGGTTCTGAACAGACTACTATGGAAAGCAGGGCCCCTACATCCATAGGCTCTATGCCTATAGGGAAGGAGTAGGCACCCATGAGTGCCTTACAGATGTGCTAAGTGCCATAAATGGCAGAAAATCCATAGTGGTCTTCTTAGATCTAGAAAAGGCATATGAATTAGCCAATGCAGCAGCCATCCTCTCCTCCCTAGTCAGAAAGAGGATCAAGGGCAACCTGCTTACATGGACAAAAGGATACATGCAAGACAGAGAAGCAAGAGTAGTGTTCCAAGGCAGAATGTCAGAATACTACTCTCTTGAAAACGGCACTCCACAGGGGGGCATTCTAAGCCCCTTCTTATTCAATGTCCTTATGGAAAATGTAGCCTGTCTCGAGCTACCACAAGGAGTAGAGGTCTTCTATATGCTGACGATGTTTGCATCGTCAGCTCCGGCCCTCAAAGACAGCTCCAAAAGATGCAAGAAGCCTTGCAAAAACTTGAGGACAAGTGCACACAACTGGGACTCAAAATCAACAGAAAAATAAGACAAAAGCCATGGCAATAAAACATGATCAAAATCCACCCAACCTTCTACTGAAAGGAGACATCATAGACTGGGTGGACAGCTACACATATATGGGAGTCTGCATTGCAAGATTCACTATCTCCTGAGAAGCAAATACAGCTCCTCCAAGCCAAAACAAAAATAGGGCTTAATGCCCCTACAAGAAAATCACATCATTGCAAGAAGTGCGACATACATCTGCTCAGGAGGTTCTACATACAAACCATCAGAGCACAAGTAGAATACGCAGCACCAGTCCTGACAAATCTCAGAAAGGATCAACAGCAGAGGCTGGAAGTCATCCAAAACAACGCAATGAGACTTATACTTGGAGCCCCAATGTGGCAACAAATTTGTCTCTTAGGGCAGAGACACAACTGCAGTCTCTCAAGCACAGGATAGGCCAAAGAAATATTTGCCATTCTGTGCAAAAAACCATCAGAAACGACAGAAATGGACCACACAAAACAAAATGCAAGCGTGCATAAACTTGCACGAAGAACTAGACCCGCCAAAAAAACCTATGCGGGCAGTATACTCCAGACACTGAGAGAACTGGGTATGCAGGACACAGTGAAACACTAACAACAAAGGATGTCCCACCTGAGGATACCAAAAACCACCTCCCTGGGGTCGAAGACCCAATCCGGTATAACTTCACAATACTACCGGCAAACAAAGCACTGTGCACAGCAGCACACAAATGAAAACTGCAGCAGAAGAAGCAATCGGGAACACAGCAGCTGAAAACATATATTACACTGATGGCTCAGTTGACACAGAAGCTCCAGCAACTGCAGCAGCAGTGGCTGCCCAAGACTTCAAAGGAAGCTGGAGGCTATCCAACAATGCCTCCATACTACAAGCGGAACTAATGGCAATCTTAAAAGCCTTAGAAAATTCCAATTTAAAAGAAGGACACACAACAGTGCATATTGACTCCAAAGGAGCAATACTCGCTATCAAAGCGACAAATCCAAAAGAAAATGTGACACTGATAACAGCCATAAAATCATTGGCCAATTCACATCAAGCTGCTGGCAGGAGAGTCACACTAAACTGGATACCCAGCCATGTGGAATCCAGGGAAATGATGAAGCTGACTTCCTTGCCAAAAGTGGCCCTCAGCTGCAGTACAGTAAGCATAAAAGTGCAACCATCCATAACACACCTAAAGGAAATGGCAAAAAGCTATGCCAAACTCCAAGAAGAGAGTGAAGTACGACGTCACTACCTACAAGAGTCAAGGACGTCCAAGTGGTATGTGGATGTCACAAATCTAACGCCGCATGACATCACAAAACAAACCACTAGAAAACTCTCAGTCATCACACACAGATTAAGGCTAGGATACCTCTGGCACCTGGCAAATGATAGGAAATGAGGGCAGGTTATGTCAGTACTGTGACCGAGAGGCAATCCAGCCCCTCGAACACTACCTACTAGACTGCCCAGAGACACAATCTTACAGATCAAACCTAACTGAAATAGAGCTGACACCGGCACAGATCACTAGACACATCTTAAATAAACATAGGGACATATGGGAATCTCCTAATGTCTCACCCACCTCCCAGGGTAAAAGGATGAATCACACGCATTTCTCCATAGACACATGGGAATCTCCTAGTGTCTTGTAAACAAAAAAACAATGAAAGCACAAAGCACAACCCTCTACTTCACTGGTTGCAAATGGGAGTCATAAACATCTTTGGGAGCATATGTATAAGTGTGAGTATGCATGAACATGTATATATACTATAATACTTGCTTAATGTTGGTTTGATATATATTGCAATATTTTCAGATGCTACACACATGTATATATATTGCGCCTAAAATGTTTATAGGTAACGCCTTCTTTCCTCAAACTAAAACTCGCTTCCTTCTTCCAACTCAGCACTCTTCAGCTAGGCTGAGTCTCACTGCTATAAAACTTTCTCTCCTACTGATGGGTACCGTAGGTTCAAAGGGGTTGCAATCCTGCCTGTCACCCTAGCTCCTTTCCAAAACTAACTGCCAAAGCACTGTTTTTTGTATCTTTTACAGATATTCCAGTTACGGGCTGCTCTAGGAGCAAGAGCCCGTGCCAGCACAAGGCTGGCTTAATCTCCAACAACAACAACATCTCTCCTGAGACCTTCTCTGGCGAACGTGAGCGACAGCGAGCGATAGCGCCATCCCAGTCGACGATAGCGGCGAGATTTCCAGCGATTTTCGGCGGAACTTCGGCGATTGACGACGACACCGAGAATTATATTCTGAGAGAGCTCTCTCACATTTTATAAGGAAATTTCATATGACTCTTTCCCTCTCAATAATTTTCCATTACTAACAGTCTCCTGCCTAAAATTCGGTAGCCGTTTGAAGCAGGGTCTAAGGGACAAAAACTTTTCTACTCTCGAAATCCTTATTTGCAAGTAGCACAGGGGAACGATAGGCTGGTGTCTCCCATAAACCAGGTTTAGGCCCTTCAGGCAAAAGTAAAAAATATAACAACACACACTACACATACATTTTCTCTTCTCTCTCTCTCTCTCTCTCTCTCATCATCTCTCTCTCTCTCTCTCCCCTCACAGATAGACGAATGCAGCCATGGACCAAGTAACCCAGCCCACACCCACCACTGCAGAAGCACCTGAGAACCGGAAACGGACAACGTCTCTTCTTCCTCTTTTTCAGATGCCCCTGAAGCAGTTAGACCTCGCCTAGACTCCTCCACCTCCGAAGAAGAATCCACCACAGCCACTCAAGAGGACAAGGAAAACCCCCCTGCCATGGACACAGATGATGGATTCCAGCTTGTCACCAGGAACAAACGCAAACAAGGACCACCAGCAGCACCTTCACCCTCACATGGAAAATACTTGATAACTCCTCCAACCCAACAGGAAACAGTGCATATGAATTCGTTAAGGACCTCGAAAAGAGGGTAAAAAGTTGTTCAAGGGTAAGGGGGAACCCACCACCAGGGGAGAACTGTTTGCAATACCCTCAGAACCTGAATACAAATGAATATATGAAAAATAATCCTGCCAGCTTTAAATTCCTCAATCCTGACGACAAACCCTGCAGATTTGATATTATTGCCACTACCCTCTGCAATTTGAACCAAGGTTATTCTGGAAAATCCCAGGGTAATCAAAGCAGAGAGATGCCATACAAAAGGACCCAACCCCCAGCCAACCCGCAAAGTCCTAGTAGAATGGAAAGGAACTCAGCCTAAGTCACTGAACCTTGGCATGTGGGGCTCCTTTCCCCCACCATGGACTTCACACCAGAACCTCTGAGGTGCTTTAACTGTCAGAGGTACGGACACCATAGCAGTGCCTGCACCGCCAAAGCCATTTGTGTGTATGTAGTTGGGAGATATCCAACAAACTCTGCACAGACAAATTTAAGAATGGACAAGAAACAAATGCCAGATGCCCTGCATGCAATGGGAACCACCATGCGTGGAACAGAGAAAATGCCCGATAAGGCTACAGAGATGTCACTCTTAAAGGAATCACACCTCGGAGCCTCCCTGGACAGCACCACACACACAGACCAGACCGACAACACACAACAGCAGCACCACCTCCAGCAGGGATCAAGTCCTTTGCTGCTGGCAGTTAGAGGGGGTGGCGCAACAAGCCCCCAAAAACACACAGACACCCACCCCCAGCATAAGACACAGTCCTATGCTGCTGCAGCTGGAGGGCCTAGACCCAACAGGACTCAAAGTCATGCCTCAAACTCAGAAAAAGGAACACAAAACATCCCCAAACCACACCCAGACCAACACACACCAACGAAACAAATAAACACTAGAAGGAAAATCAGCTTCTCAGAATCGGCCAAGCCGACCAACACATACATCCTAACCTCTCCTGTTCCCGAAACCCGACAAATCCTCCTTCACTCCAAATCCTAAAACTAGCTCCACTGTTCCTGGCTCCCCAAAGCCATATAACCCAGTCTCCCCTCCTCCTCCCACCCCACAAAGAACAGGTTTGAAGTTCGCCCAGAACTAAAACAAGACAAATATATCGCACAGACTCAAGACCTCACAAATCTACTGGTGCAAATGCTATTCAAGTTTGCAGAACTAACAGGATCAAACTTCTCAGAGGAAATAGCCAAAGAGTCGTTGAAAAGTGCATAAGGACGTCCAGAGGACTCTTTGCATCACCATGCCTACACTAATAAACAACAACAGTGCAAATGGCACTACAATACACCCGGTGTCAGTTTCATTCCAAGTAATAGTACCAGGTATATCTCCAGTGCCAGGGCCAACCTCAGAGTTGGTAGTCAAGGCACATCAAGTGCAAATGACGACTAGGAAACAACAACAATACAAATGACTGCAGAGACACAGACACAATAAAAGTCCTCCAGTGGAACATACTAAGTGCAAACAATAAATACGCATTCCTGCAAGCACACACACAAACAAATAACTACGACATCATAATGTTACAAGAAACACTTGTAAGGGAAATGCCAAATTTTCATTTAAAGGGTACAAAGTGTACAAAACACCATACACAAACACTAAAAGAGGACTAATCACCCTAGTTAAAAACACAATCCCCTCAAAGAAGGTAGACAACATCCCTTGCGGAGATGATGTAGAATCACTCAGCGTAAAACTCACACTTGCAAACACAACACTGACGGTACACAACATATACAGGGCTCGGGACAACACATTCGAAGGGGAAGCACTCTTCAGTGCAGCGACACAGGAAAACCACACTAATTGGAGGAGACTTCAATGCACATCACCCAAGCCTGAACTCTACACAACAAACAAAACACAACTGGAAGACATCTACACCAGTTATCTGTGAATTCCCAGAGGTGTGCCTATTAAACAGTGGAGAGACCAACTCACCTAAAGAGGAAGACTAGATCTTACCTTCACAAACTCCGCCCTAAGGAGCAAGCAACATGGAAGCTGCACGAGACCCTCACAAGCGACCACATAGCCATTGACATTTGGCCTACGCGCTCAAAAAAGCTGAACCCCCCATACCACCGCCACCAGAAGATGAAAAGGAACCCCCAAGTTTGCAAACTGGGCTACATTTTTGAAGCCATAATGACGAGATGGGCGAGGAACTACCTTGAAAACCCTGCAAACGATATAGAACTCTTCTATGAAGAGTTCATCAGCAAACTCAGAGAGGCAGCAAACATGGTCCATGCCAAAGATCAAACGATCCAAGATCGATCACAAAGATGCATGGTACTACTGTGAAAGGGTCAAAGAACTCAATGCCAGAGTAAACAGCAGTGCGGAAACTCTCAGACAGGGAACGAACCATCTGATGAGATGCACAGACTTTCTCAGAGAGGTAATAGCCCATGCAACTGAAGAGACAAGAAAATTAAACAACAGGCATGGTATGATTGGTGTGCAAACATCAGCAGACAAACTCCAGTAACCCAGATATGGAGATTCCTTGCAAAATTGCAGGGAAAGGAAGAACAGCGCAAAGCATCCACCCCAACCACAAGAAGAAGCTGACAATATAGCCAGAAACTTTGCAGAAAGGACAAAATCCCACAACCTTCCCCAAATAACACGGGAAAAAAAATAAATGAAATTTCCCCAGCAAGATGGAGGGAAATCAATACTGCCTGCAAACACACCTGAATGACACAGAACACACCCTTCACTATGGAAGAAACTAAACAGTGCACTCAGCAAGGGGAAAAGAGACACAGCCCCTGGAGCAGATCAATCTTACAGCATGCTGAGACACAGGGAGACCCTGCCAAACAGGTATATCTACTCCTGGTAAACAGGACATATGCAGAGCACACCAGGCCAAAGAAATGGCAACAGCAAAGACACACAACCAATACCTAAGCCAAAAGAGGAAGGCGCATATAGGCCGATATCCCTCATCAGCTGCACTGAAAAGGTTGCAGAAAGAATGGTTCTGAACAGACTACTATGGAAAGCGGGAGGACCCCTACATCATAGGCTCTATGCCTATAGGGAAGGAGTAGGCACCCATGAGTGCCTTACAGATGTGCTAAGTGCCATAAATGGAAGCAGAAAATCCATAGTGGTCTTCTTAGATCTAGAAAAGGCATATGAATTAGCCAATCAGCAAGCAAACCATCCTCCTCCTCCCTAGTCAGAAAGAGGATCAAAGGGCAACCTGCTTACATGGACAAAAGGATACATGCAAGACGAGAAGCAAGAGTTAGTGTTCCAAGCAGAATGTCAGAATACTACTCTTGAAAACGGCACATCACAGGGGGGCATTCTAAGCCCCTTCTTATTCAATGTCCTTATGGAAAATGTAGCCTGTCTCGAGCTACCACAAGGAGTAGAGGTCTTCATATATGCTGACGATGTTTGCATCGTCAGCTCCGGCCCTCAAAGACAGCTCCAAAAGATGCAAGAAGCCTTGCAAAAACTTGAGGACAAGTGCACACAACTGGGACTCAAAATCAACAGAAATAAGACAAAAGCCATGGCAATAAAACATGATCAAAATCCACCCAACCTTCTACTGAAAGGAGACGTCATAGACTGGGTGGATAGCTACACATATCTGGGAGTCTGCATTGCAGATTCACTATCTCCTGAGAAGCAAATACAGCTCCTCCAAGCCAAAACAAAAATAGGGCTTAATGCCCTAAAGAAAATCACATCATTGCAAGAAGGTGCGACATACCATCTGCTCAGGAGGTTCTACATACAAACCATCAGAGCACAAGTAGAATACGCAGCACCAGTCCTGACAAATCTCAGAAAGGATCAACAGCAGAGGCTGGAAGTCATCCAAAACAACGCAATGAGACTTATACTTGGAGCCCCAATGTGGACAAGAATTTGTCTCTTGAGGGCAGAGACACAACTGCAGTCTCTCAAGCACAGGATAGGCCAAAGAAATATTGGCCATTCTGTGCAAAACCATCAGAAACGACAGAAATGGACCACACAAAAACAAAATGCAAGCGTGTATAAACTTGCACGAAGAACTAGACCCGCCAAAAACCTATGCGTGGGCAGTATACTCCAGACACTGAGAGAACTGGGTATGCAGGACACAGTGAGACACATAACAAAGGATGTCCACCTGAGGGATACCAAAAACCACCTCCCTGGGTCGAAGACCCAATCCGGTATAACTTCACAATACTACCGCAAACAAAGCACTGTGCACAGCAGCACAAATGAAAACTGCAGCAGAAGAAGCAATCGGGAACACAGCAGCTGAAACATATATTACACTGATGGCTCAGTTGACACAGAAGCTCCAGCAACTGCAGCAGCAGTGGCTGCCCAAGACTTCAAAGGAAGCTGGAGGCTATCCAACAATGCCTCCATACTACAAGCGGAACTAATGGCAATCTTAAAAGCCTTAGAAAATTCCAATTTAAAAGAAGGACACACAACAGTGCATATTGACTCCACAGGACAATACTCACTATCAAAGCGGACAAATCCAAAAGAAAATGTGACACTGATAACAGCCATAAAATCATTGGTCCAATTCACTATCAAGCTGCTGGCCAGGAGATTCACACTAAACTGGATACCCACCATGTGGGAATCCAGGAAATGATGAAGCTGACTTTCTTGCCAAAAGTTGCCCTCAGCTGCAGTACAGTAAGCATAAAAGTGCAACCATCCATAACACACCTAAAGGAAATGGCAAAAGCTATGCCAAAACCTCCAAGAAGAGAGTGAAGTACGACGTCACTACCTACAAGAGTCAAGGACGTCCCAAGTGGTATGTTTGGATGTCACAAAATCTAACGCCGCATGACATCACAAAACAAACCACTAGAAAACTCTCAGTCATCACAACACAGATTAAGGCTAGGATACCTCTGCACCTGGCAAATGATAGGAAATGAGGGCAGGTTATGTCAGTACTGTGACCGAGAGGCAATCCAGCCCTCGAACATTACCTACTAGACTGCCCAGAGACACAATCTTACAGATCAAAACCTAACTGAAATAGAGCTGACACCGGCACAGATCACCAGACACATCTTAAATAACATAGGGACATATGGAATCTCATAATGTCTCACCCACCTCCCAGGTAAAAGGATGAATCACACGGCATTTCTCCATAGACACATGGGTATCTCCTAGTGTCTTGTAAACAAAAAAACAATGAAAGCCACACAAAGCACAAACCCTCTACTTCACTGGTTGCAATGGGAGTCATAAACATCTTTGGGCAGCATATGTATAAGTGTGAGTATGCATGAACATGTATATATTACTATAATACCTTGCTTAATGTTGGTTTGATATATATTGCAACATTTTCAGATGCTACACACATGTATATATATTGCGCCTAAAAAAATGTTTATAGGTAACGCCTTCTTTCCCTCAAACTAAAACTCGCTTCCTTCTTCCTACTCAGCACTCTTCAGCTAGGCTGAGTCTCACTGCTATAAAACTTTCTCTCCTACTGATGGGTACCGTAAGGTTCAAAGGGGTTGCAATCCTGCCTGTCACCCTAGTTCCTTTCCAAAACTAACCGCCAAAGCACTGTTTTTTGTATCTTTACAGATATTCCAGTTACGGGCTGCTCTAGGAGCAAGAGCCCGTGCCAGCACAAGGCTGGCTTAATCTCCAACAACAACAACGCACCCAAGATCAGTCACACCCCCTCAGCTTCCCAGCCCGAGGGGCATGTCTGGCAGCTCCAGACGAAAGCTCGCTTTAAGAAAGAGATGAGAGAGAGAGAGAGAGACGAGAGAGAGAGAGAGAAAATCGTTAATGACTTTGATGACTATGGTATCATAGTTTATCTGTAAAAATTCAAATATATACACCCTATTTTGACCCTGTATTTTACCATGACCTCTATAGGCGCTCTACGAGCCTGTTTAAGTAGCACTGAAAAAGCCGCTATTCGCAAAATAGAGAAGAATCTCTACAAGTGTAACGCTGCTGAAGTAGCCATTACTTTTAATAAAGTATTATTATTATTATTATCATTAATTCAGAAGATGAGCCCTATTCATATAGAACAAGACCGTATGGCCACTGACTTGAAATTCTATCTTCCAATGAATATGGTGTTCATTGGCAAGAAGTGAGAGGAGGTGATGGGAAATGCAGAAAGAAGAGATTTCACTCATTAAGAAAGAAAAAATAAATAAAAAAATTAATAAATACATAAAAATGTATTAAAACGGAAGAAGAATACTATTAGGGCAGTGATGAATTGCATTACAATTTATGACACAATGTCACTGAAGATAAATAATACCATTTTCTTGGGCATTCAATCTTGATAAATCGTGTCAAGATTATATTTGTAAACATATCAATATTGCATTCCCAACTAAGGATATGTTTACAAATACTTTTGACACGATTTATTTTGTAAACATATCCTTAGTTTGGAATGCAGTATTGATATGTTTACAAATACTCTTGACACGATTCATTTGCAATTTGTATTTGTAAACATATCAATATTTACAAATAAATCGTGTCAAGAGTATTTGTAAACATATCAATATTGCATTCCCAATTAAGGATATTTTTACAAATACTCTTCACAAATAAATCGTGACAAGAGTACTTGTAAACATATCCTTAATTAGGAATGAAACATTGATATATTTACAAATACTCTTGACACGATTTATTTGTAAAGAGTATTTGTAAACATATCAATACTGCATTCCCTATAAAGGATCTTATGTATCGTCTCTTAAAAACGTGATTGTTCTTCTGAGTCTTTAATTTGGGCGTTATCGACACTTTCATTGGTGACTAATGAAGAATGCCAGACACCTTTCATATAAAATAGGGAACACTGATCGTCTGAATACCTGTGGGTATGAGGGTAGCAACTTCATTCTCAAAAATAATTATACGTAGAGGATAAGTAAAAACCTACTGATGGAAGACGGATGCAAGATAGAGTTAAAGATATAGTTAACAAATCTGCGGACTTGCAACATACAATGGGAGAGTGCTGTTTGCGGCAATTAGAATATAATAAGGCCCGAAAAGCTAAAAGGAAAGATCTGCAACATTCATTCTTGTTTTTAAGATGCAAAGTAAATGGTAGAGCCATCCATAGTAATGCTACCTGCAATCAATGGAAAAGCAGCCATAACCGGCATATTTTTGTAATGTGGCCGGTTCCGGATTCTGCTTGGAAACACCCGAAAGCATGCTTTGGCACCGAATGATAAACACTGGTGAACACCAACTTGGTGTAAATTATGCAACAATAGGTTCACGAGCCCTGGCCAGTTCGACGCACATGTACCCAGATATCGACATCAGAAGGCTTAAAGGGACAGCTAACGATAGTGAGAGAATATGCTACAATGACTGATTGATTTACACAGACGTGTCACAACAACAATGAATTACATTCTATGAATGAATACGTTTTCTTTTTTCTCTTCTCATGCTGCCTTCTAACACAAATAACGTCTGGATAACATGAACAACTCGTAGAGCATTTGGCCGTATGACGACCACCAAGTTTTCTTAAGTTGAAGGCGATCTCCTAAATAACTTCATTTTACAAAACTGACATAATCGTATCAATTTATTCATATTATATGCATGCACCAGCTCGCATCAATGTTAAGGTCCCCCCTCTTCCTCTCCTCCTCTCTTTACTAGTCCTCTTCTCTCTCTCTCTCTCCTCTCGCTCTCTCTCTCTCCCCCCCTCTCTCGGTTTCCTCTCTCTCTCTCTCTCTCTCTCTCTATATATATATATAATATATATATATATATATATATAATACTATATATATATATATATATTTATATACGTTTTTGGGTAGTCCCATTATATGAAATCTAAATAAATACGACATACTACGTACTAATAAGAGAGAGAGAGAGAGAGAGAGAGAGAGAGAGAGAGAGAGAGAGAGAGAGAGAGACTTTCCAAAGCCACTCTCTCCCTGCAGGCAATGCCACAGGGAGACTCGTCGCTGATAGAAGAAGTATTCGAACGGCGCACAACGACATTCTCTCGCGGTTCATCCATAAATAAACCGCAGATAACCTCCTCGTGAATCCACCTCGGTGTGTTATGCGTCTTTACGAGGACGAGGCACAGCAATGTTCGCGTTCTTCATCCTTTCAGTGCTTGAAGAAGGTAATTGCCGACTTTCTATTTTATTGTGCTTAGACTGCTTGGCAGGGAGGGATTTTATTGGTTTGTGTTACTCTTATGTGATCGGGTTCTTGAGTTTTTAGTCATTTTTTGTTTATACTATCATTGTATTGGACTGCATAGTTAACAAACGTACTTTGTGTAGCTATACTACATACATACATAGTCAGGAGGTTTATTCTCGATATGGAAATTGCACTTTGAATTGTGTTTATATAAATGTTATATATATATATATATATATATATATATATATATATAATATAATATATATATATATATATCTATATATATATATATATATATATACACTACATGAAGCAATGAAACAACAACCAAACAAAATGGACAAAGCCACATTTTTAACACAGTCAGCCTCAAACGTGTAGTGGCATCATTTTTTTTTTACTTTTTATTTAATTTTTTATGAGCCTTTTTAATGACTATATTAGATACACACACACACACACACACACATATATATATATATATATAATATATATATATATATATATATATATATATATATATATATATATATAGAGTTCAGAACTTCCTTCTTGACTTTAACAGGAGCTAATACACATCAACAACTCTATGGACTGGAGGCTGGTACGCCCAGAACGATCCCAGAGCCTTACAAACGTGAGTCCAGGCCTGAATCACAAAGCCATACAATACAACGTGTACATCATAACAAGCAAATGCATGCATTTCCTGAACGACAAGCACTACAACCCCAAACTTGTTATGGCTTATGGGAAAATACGCGCCAGACATTTCTCCGTAAAGTTATCACTCGTAATGTGCTGGTTAAAGACGGACAATAATACTGAAATTTCCAATTACAAATTCATCGTGACGCATGTTGTAACCAGTAAGCTTTCAGGCTAGTATCAGTTAGTTATTTCATGTATGGTTTTTTTTGCTATTTACCTCGTATCATTCCTTCTATGTATCAACTTCTGTTGGTCGGTATTCCTTTCTACAGTGCTAATAACAAAAACACTTTGTAGAGGTCCAAATTCATTATGATGATTGGTTTTTCTTTTAGCTCAAAGCTATGCACGTTCCCGTACACACACACACACATATCACATATGCATATATATATATATATATATATATATATATATATATATATATATACTATATATTAGATACGTATCCCTGAATCACGAATATTCAGAACGTGAAGAATAAATACACACAATGGCAAAAACCAGAAAGTGAAACAATGGAGTACCGCTGCAAGGTTTTTCGAATCTCGTCTTTACTATATAGTATATATATATATATATATATATATATATATATATATAATCAATAATAAAAATCCTCCGTGCATCGTTCAAGCTTTAAATTTAATAACAACCTCAATTAGCTCACTTTCACTCTGAACATTTTCTCCAGCGCAGAGAGAAACACGTAAGGAAAGTTCAAATACTTAGACAAAACGTCATTACCGTCTTATCTCCTGTTGTCTGAAGTGATTCGTTAAATTAGATTGCTCAGAGTAATAATAATTATTGGGTTTTTTATGGACGATATACACACATGGCTGGGATGCAACTTTCCTTTTTTTTAATTTACTATTTGTTGTCTACTTAAGATACTGATTCTGAGGCCAGGTGACATTTATTATTATTATTATTATTATTATTATTATTATTATTATTATTATTATTATTATTATTATCATTATATATTTATTATAATTATTATTATTATTATTATTTCTTGACTTTCAATGCCATGATAGAGGTTTTCATTAAACATCAGTATTCTTGATGTCCGTTCATGAATGCCTTTTATTTTGGAAATTTTGAGAGAGAGAGAGAGAGAGAGAGAGAGAGAGAGAGAGAGAGAGAGAGAGAGAGAGAAGAACAAATGACAAGACGTTTCATTTGAAATCTCGACTATCAGACACCGTCCCTAACTAGAATAACGTCAAAAGCAATTTCTTCATTACAACCTTATTGTCCACTTAATTTTATTTGACCGTTGGGGAATAATAGGAATTGCGATAAGAATGGGGAAAAGAGAAAATAAGAGGATAGGAAACAAATCCAGAGAAAATGTTATTTAGAAGGAAATGTGGATAGGATAGAGAACGAGCATAGAATTCCAAAAAACGAATGAGAGAGAGAGAGAGAGAGAGACTGGGGAAATAGTACGATCCAAACTATAAATATTAATAACTATTTAATGCCCATCATAATTACTTAAAAACCGTCAATACAATTAACACTTAAAAACCGTCAATGTAATTAACTATATATTAACCGTCAATGCAATTAACTATCTAAAAACCGTCAATACAATTATTTACCTAAAAACCGTCAATACAATTAACTATCTAAAAACCGTCAATACAATTATCTACCTAAAAACCGTCAATACAATTAACTATTTATTTTCCGTCAATACAATTAACTTTTTTTCTAACCGACAATACAATTATCTATCTAAAAACCGTCAATACACTTAACTATTTATTAACCGTCAATACAGTTAACCACTTAAAAACCGCCAATACAATAATTAACTATCGAAAAACCGTCAATACAATTAACTAATTATTTATCGTCAATACAGTTAACTACCTAAAAACTATAGAATCATTAACTATCGAAAACCCGTCAAAATAATTAACTATTTATTACCCGTCAATATAATCTTAAAGATGCCCAAGAAAGCGCGAAATGCCAAACAAATAGAAGTAAAAAAATGAAATGTTCTAGAGCACAGACGAAACCGTTGAAGTTGTAACCAATGGGATTAAAGAAAATAAAGAAAAAAAAGATAGTAAAGTTTTAACCGCTTCGCATTGCACCGGCTTCCTCACATACAATGAAGTCCTTTCATTCTCTCTCTCTCTCTTTTTTTTTTTCTCACACACTTAACAAAATAATAACCAAGGCGATCTCACTAGAGCGTCAGTGTGTCTAGGGCGGTTCTCTACGGCAATTGTTCACACACACCACACACACACACACGCGCGACTTCATTATTATTACCTTGGCGTTTATTTTTAAAGAACGCGAACTTCTGAGGTCTTTCTGCGTCAACTAAGGACATGGATCATTTCCTTATGACTGAGAGAGTTGTTAAACCATTTTCTACTTAAAAAGTAGAACTATTATGGACGCTAAAATTAGGTCAGGGAGAGCCAGGAACTTAGTAAGCTGCGACGCTACTTAGAATAAAGGAACAACGTTTCTTTTTTTCTGGTGAAGCTAACTGCGACCTATCAACGCAGGATCAACGTGAAAACATGTTACAAATCCATAAATGCAAGACTTAAAGTAGCTAATGATTAGCAATAAAAATAAAGTTACAACATGAATTAACGAAAGATAAAAAATAATACAACATATTAACAAGATATATAATAATAACATACATATATACATACATCGAGCTACAAATGTCCTATAATATCTAATTCGCTCTACCTCGGAATTAATATATTTTCATATGTTAACCGACAAATCTCTTATCGACTAAAAAATTCCCCTTCGGTTAACACACATGAAAATATATCAATTCCGAGGTAGAGCGAATTAGATATTAAAGGACATTTGTAGCTCGATGTATGTATATGAATCACGGTAATGTGATATGACTCATACATATATATACACATATATTAATAATCTAGTGAATTTTCCACTTACACTTTCTCAGCATCACTAAAATATACGACATACATCTATCTACCTGAATGAAGTGAATATTATCTCAGGTAAATCACTACTGCCAGACTTTTATTCCAAGTAAAGGTTTCCTCTACATGGAGCGGTACTGGAGATAATCTTGACCAAGCCCCAACTGACCTTAGTCATGACTACACTCAAGGATCCATTCATTTTAAGTTTTTAACTGCTTTAATCTGAGATGAAACCATCGTCCTTACGACTTTCCACAGCTTGGGAAAGTAGCTTTAATAAAATCTACGGGAAACGAAAGATGACGTACATTGAGAAGCAAATGAAAATTCAAACATACTTGCAATTAATACCATCAAGAATAGTTCACTTATATTTTTCTCACTTTTAGGAAAATGAATACCTGACGGAACAAAACCCTAAGTTATTTAAAGACAACAGTTGAGTTCAACGATCCTTGAATACGAAATTGGGATATTAACGGTGCACAAGTCCATGCTGGCATAAGGCCACCTCAACCTAAGAACATCATCAATAACACTGACACCATGATACCTATTATTCCAACTCGCTAAACTTTTGATTGCTGATAATACCTGTTTTACACTAAATCTTTCCATATAAACGCTACTTACCAAGGTCTTTCACATGTTTGCCGCTTGTTTCAAGACACACCTGATTATCACCCATAGCAATTTTCATAAAATACTAAGGTTCTCAAGGTTAATTTTTCCGCAGTAGCACCAAGCGTACCGTTGAAAACAACAAATACAACCATAATTCCAATAAAATGTTGTAGTATTATATCAAGTTGTTCTTACAAAACCTGTTAAAAGATAATGATAAAAAATGCTGAAAAGGAATATTAAACTCACGATGAAAAGAACACAATAATAATAATAATAATCATATTGACACACGACAACACGAAGGTTTATGAATGTGCAATAATAATAGTAAATAATATTAATAATAATGAAAATTCTATGCTTATAACTAAAACTACTTTTCCCAAAATTAACGTGTAACCATAAATCAAAAACCGAATACAAAGGGCATTTCTCATAATCAAGAGACAAGGACAAGCAAGTACAAAACTCAAGATGACAAGTGTTCACTAACTGGAAATTGGACGTTATTACAGGCAAAAGAAAATCATTAATCATTGCATTTCAAGATCGACCGTGCGTCTGCTCAAGTGCTGGGCAATTTGCGTACTTTAAAGAACGAGAATTTAGTAAACAAATCTATTTATTGTTCATGTTGCTGACCGTTTATCCACCTGATTTGCTCATTCTAGTTTCTACTAGAAATATCCCCATAAACTTAGGATTATTTAAGATATTAATAAGCAGATCTAATACTCCGTATCAGAATAAATTAGGCAACAAAGCCACTCAAGTATGTACTACCAAAGTGGTAATTTTAAAAGAAAGGCTGAGATACAAGGGAGAGTGATTTTGTTTGTTTGTTTGTATGTATGGTGTTTTTACGTTGCATGGAACCAGTGGTTATTCAGCAACGGGACCAACGGCTTTACGTGGCTTCCGAACCACGTCGAGAGTGAACTTCTATCGCCTGAAATACACATTTCTCACACCTCAATGGAATGCCTGAGAATCGAACTCGCGGCCACCGAGGTGGTACGCCAACACCATACCGACCAAACCACTGAGGAGCTGGGAGAGTGATTTTCTCTTGCTGAAACCTAGAAACTAAGAACTTTTAGACCCATCTCTGCCATAGGTGCAAAAGGTGTGATCTAAGCGTGTGCGCGCGCACACACGTGTGTGTGTGTTTGCGATTTTTACAGAGATAACGAAGGGCATTTTTCAAAATTAATTAGAAAGTTGTGATGGTTAAACGGGCACCGTGAACTAGGCAGGGGAGATAAGGGCCTACCTAACCCTACCGTCGTCCTTCTTCATTAATATGGCGAAGGTGAGGCGACTTCTGCCAACTGCCGACAGGTGGTGCAGAGACATTAAAAGCGGCGGCGGTTTCCTTGACACCCTTCGCCTCTCCGCCTCTCGTAAATTTCAGGAGGATCCTCGCTACGTACTCGGCAACGTCATCATCTCGGGTCGAGAAATAAACAAGTAAAAAATGAGCCGAAGTTTCTTCCATGCAATCGAGTTTTCTGTACAGCGTATAATCAAGTGCACCGACAACAAATCCATCATTTGGTGGTCTCGATATAATACTGTATGAGCCGCGACCCATGAAACTTTTAACCAAGGCCCGGTGGTGGCCTGTTCTATATCGCTGTCAGACGCACGGTTATGGCTAACTTTAAATAAAATAGAAACTACCGAGGCTAGAGGGCTGCAATTTGGTATGTTTGATGACTGGAGGGTGGATGGTGAACACACCAAATTGCAGCCCTCTAGCCTCAGTACCTTTTAAGAGCTGAAGGCGGACAGAAAAAGTGCGGACGGACAGACGAAGTCATCTCAATAGTTTTCTTTTACAGAAAATAAAAAGAGAGAAATCTTCTGCTTCAGTTTTGAGCCATTCTCGAAAATTCTCCTGAGTGTGTGTGTGTGTGTGTGTGTGTGTGTGTGTGTGTGTGTGTGTGGAGGGCGGGGGAGAGGTTTATACAAACGTGTAATTTAATACAACTGCTCTTAATTGAACAGATTTTTGAAGCACTTATTTCATGAAACACGGACTTTCATTTCTTAAAGGTTTGTGGTTATCCACCATACGTAATTGGGCTACATATTATAAACGCCGTGTAAATTTCTAATATTAAAATATGACGTACCTTCCACTGGGTGAATTCAGGATTTGACGAGTTCTTTAGGTTTAATAAGCAGGTATGATATCACCTGAGGAAAGAAGGTCATAAAGATACTTATTTATACGTTTCCTTCTTTGCAGTAGCCAAGTCTTCTTAGCACAGATGGGATGCATTATGGGGACAAGAGGAAACAGCAAAATAAGTAAAACAAAAGGAAGAAAGGTAAAATGGTGTTATTTAAAAAAAAATTCGTTCAAAATTATATATGAAGATAAGGCAGTGAAATGATGTCATTCTTAATCAATGCAGCTTCATTAGTAACGTTCATGCTAATAGAAAATAAATATGGCATCGACAGGCGTGACCTGAATGCTGTTAAGCAAATGTGGGACATGATCAGTGTCAGGATTATAATACTTTAAGATGTATTCAAATTTTGTACAGCAACCTTAAATAAAAACGCTGGCAACTGGCAACTCGATCACTGGTTTAAATAAGTATGCTGTATATGACAACCAGGATTTTATGAAGCAGTTTGGGTGAGAGAGCACTTCAGTTACCCATGAAATTATATATTACAGTCGTTTTCTTCGTAAAATATCGTTACACATTTTCTTCTATATTTGAACACATACTATTATAAATCTTCGCTGTACCTAGACAATTTTCGTGGTTTGAGGTTATGTTTCACCTCAGCATGCGTTATAAAGGCCACGAACATCTTCAAAGCGTAAATTTTAATCGATACTTAATCTGGGCTGTCACTTGATCGGCAAATGGTTATCAAATATTAAAGAAAATTGCTCAAAAATCCCTTGAAAGTTGTAGCAGAATTTGGTGCCAAGCTACGAAAATGACTTAACTAAATATTAGTTGTATCAAACCTGTAACTGTGCCGTGTAATGATACTAATGTTACAAAAAAAACTAAAATTAAACTTTCATTTTAATATCTACTAGTCGGGACTAACAGTTCAAAGTGAATATTTGTAAAGCAAGATGACATCGGCAACTAACGCACTACTTTGGCGGAGGCAATAAAGAATGAAGAAAATAATGGGAGAAGATAATGAGAACCACATGCCACTCTGCACTAATTGGAAAGACAGATATCCATTTGTCACGAAGGCAACGGAAGCTTCATACAACATCGGTGCACATTTTTTTTCGTCATTAGTAAGATGAGAGCTAAGATGTCAACCCATGTTAAAAAAAAGTTTTCTGTTTCCTTTTATAATTTATTCATGTCAGTATCCTACTCATTATCTGCAGACTTCTTTAAGATAAGAAAATAACGAACATTTAAAGGAAATAAATGTCTGAATCTTGGTCTCTGCAGATGTAGATAGCAAGACAATTCGCGAAAAAAAAATTTGAAGCCTTAAACACCATTGGGGAGGCAGTGTTTTGAGTGCCATTTAAAAAAATAAGACAAGTTTCTTCAGAAAATCATAGACAATTGTAACCGAAAGCACAAATACATTTCGGAAATACTGATTGCAACTGAATTCGACCATACCTGTATGAATCATATTAGAGTCAGAATCTACTGGCAATGTATATACAGAACACGGATGCTCTTTGGAGAAGGGTGCTGCTACAGGCCGCTTACCGTCATAAAAAAAGGCCAGAAATGAGATTCTACAATCGCTATTTATGAAAAACACTACTAAATGGAAGTGAAAGACGACCTTACAAAGGATGTAGAACTTTAGCTGGCTGTATCTGAAATCACGATATTAAGAACAGCTAAAAGTTAAGCGATATTAGAAAAGGACCCAGGAAAAGTCTATTTCAAACGTCCCATCCCAAAGTTGCAATAGACAGGGAATTTAGCGCGTAAGGATGAGGAAGACACTTGAGAATTATACAGCTGAAACGGGATGGTATTCTCGTCAGAAGACCACTAGTCTGACGCATGGCAATGGAAGGCCATCATCGGTGACTGAATTCCAGAGTAACAGTCATTGGACGGCCGACCTCATCAGATGCTGTAGGCTCATGATATATAGTGACAAAGTGGAAAAACTGAAGCTTTGTTGAATTGAAAGGAAAGAGGAGAGGTTACATTGAATTTTGCATAACGTAAGGGCATGGGCACACGGTTAGCAACCTCCTCCCAAACCAGGTACTCTGAATTACAATACGGTCCACAATTCAATTGGTCATACACACGCATAAACACACTATACACACTCACTTTCAACACACACACACACACACACACGCACACACACACACACACATATATATATATATATATATATAAATATATATATATATTATATATAATATATATAGATATATATATATATATATACACGTGTATAAACTGTATATATAACACGATTTTTAGTTTTCCATACATACATACAACGTTTTCATAAAAATACCCAGAAATCAGAATACAATTTGCTTAAGTTATACTACGAACTCTAACTAAGCGAGTCGTAATGAAAATTTATAAGTTGCGATTCTCCTCAGTCACATCGTTTAGCAAAATGAGGTTAACGCGGAATGCCTCCTCCCAGAACTCTACCGATTTCTCTCCCTCCAGGTAAAAGACCAGAAGGAAGGAAGGAAGGAAGGAAGGCAAGGAAGGAAGGAAGGAAGGATGGAAGGAACCAACAGCTCCCTGAGGACGTGTTCAGCTTACCTGTGGGTTGCGGGTGGGGGTGGGGGGGGGGGGGGGGTGTTGTAGAAAGGGGTTGGGGAGACCACAATTTCAACTCATTGTTTCCATATACGTGAGTTGCCTTTGTCAGGTGTTGCAGTGCCATGATTTTGATTCGCCTCACGCATACTCTCTCTCTCTCTCTCTCTCTCTCGTCTCTCTCTCTTTCTCTCTCTCTCTCTCTCTCGACTTGTATTTATTGTCAATAATCATTGTTCCCTTTATATTCTGCAGAACACGGCCAATCAATAAGTTCTGTATATAATGTATAAGGATTTTTTTATTAGTAAATTTTTGTGTACTTCTCAATTAAAAAAATTATTTGAGGAGGTACAGTTGCCAATTAAGTACCTATGTAGAAAATTGTGTCCACATCATCTCAACTGCACTTTTACACAAACAGCCAACGTTATTCTGAATCTACATTTACACACACCCCCCCCTCCCAGCGGGCTTTTGTAAACACGTACCTCCGTGGGCCTCGCAGCTTAAGATAACAGAATATTAGAAATGAGGACATGGACCATTTTTCAGTGTCTCCTTGGCTGGCACGAGGTGTCACGAGAGATTTGAGCCAACGAGGGCATAACCGCATGTGCGCACACGTCCCTACCATTTTTAGGATTTCAAGTACGACCGCCACTATGGCCTGTTGCCCTCAAGCGGGAAAATAATCTGACTCCTCAAGGGCGACTGTTGAGTAAGTTGCTTAGTCGGCACTTTTTAAATAGGACTTGTGTGAGTTACACTTCATGATGTGTTCATATATTTATCAATCAATCTATCTATCTGCCTATCTTGTACAGTCAAGCATCCTTTCAAATTATCTAAATATCTAAATATCTAAATATCTAAATATCTAAAATACCTAAATATCTAAAAAGTATAATAATCGGCTAAGGATTTACCGTCATGATTTTCACAGAAATATGCGATTTCTTCATTCTTGTAAATCAGCAGAAAAAATATACAAAGCTATTCATGATCATAACAGAAAATGATACGTTATATTTTCATTCACTAATTCTTTGTTGGGTCCTCTTGCCTCACTGTGACCGATTGCCACTCACTACAGGTTGCTGCTTCCATAGCAATATGGTCACAGATCATCGTGAAAGTCAATGTGCCAACGTCTTCTGGCTATCGTTAGTGGTTACCATAGTTGCTCGACTTCGCCGACCTAGACACCACAGGCTCATGGAACATGTCACAGAGAGCGACGAAAAAGCTTAACTAACAACTAATTTTTTTTTTCTTAAAATTGAAAGTTAGTAGGCTTTTCGTTGTTATTCTTTTTCTTGTGGTATACTTTGTCTTTCGTCCTATATCATTAGTTTTTCCGTTAAAGATTTTTCATGACGTCAAGATTCTGCTGTTAATACTTCTAGTTTATAAAGAATTGCGATTAAATTATATTTCATTTAAATTAGTGGTAAAAAAAATGTTGTAGTAAAAATGAAAAGTTCTGGAGTTCGACAGAACCTCAAAGCTGCAAAAAAATAAATAAATAAATAAAAAAAAAAAAAAATCGGCTATGGCACCTTCTCTGAATAACACGACTTCCAGTCACTGCATCAGGTAACGTTGGGTTTGGTCAGAAATTGGACGGGTAACCACACCGATAGTGAAAACTGGCGTTGGAACGAACAAGGTCATCAACGCTGAGAATAAAGCGTTAGCTAATAGTACAGTATGTACGAAACAGGCAGCCTTTAAGTTCAAACAGATCACTGATGAAGCTGACGCAGGGTTTACTTCTGCCAACTTCTGAATGACTGAATCATTCAGACATTAGTGAAAGAACTACTCATCGCTGTGATGAATCGAATGAGCGTAAATTCAGTTCCTAAGTGTGTTTATACATAGACTGGCACGAAATCAATGAATGATGTGCGTGCGTGGGGTGTACTGCTTCGTTTAGCAGATGACTCAAGACAATGAGAAACTAGAAATAAACTTACGATACAATCACTGTGCAGATGGGCAAGATATTCATCATTCATCGTGTGAATTGTAAATGTTCAACAGAAATATCAAGGGTGTAATTCATCAAGTCGAAAACAGCAATAAGCTATAGTAAACTAATTTTCTCCTAAATTTATGAAACCGTAAAAACTTCCCTCTCTCTCCCTCTCTCTCTCGTGTTCCATTTTCATTTATGACCTGTGCGGGTCAGCTGGTAGCGCCCTTGCCTTTCAATGGAAAGGCCTAGGTTCGATCCCGATGTGGACCAGAAATTTATTTCTGTTACCCATATGATCGTGTGCTGATTGAATATATGTGTGTGTATATATATATATATATATATATTATATATATATATATATATATTATATATATATATATTTACACACACACACGCACATATGACAAGAGGCGGAAAGAGATATAAATGGAGGGAGAGCGCCAGCAATAACAAGATGCACTTCATGACAGTCAAAACAGAATGGGCTTTGCTGGCGACATCTTGCCTCTGCCAAATATTTTTTCAACTGCATCGCTTTCATTTTAAGCAACTGACTTGACTTGAAGCGACCACATGCTTTCGCCACTTCATCACCGACCACAAGCTATGTATCTGGGCGCCAGATACACATAAACCTATCACTCAATATCACGTTATAAAGATTTTCAACAAGGGTCACTCATTTACCCCGTTGGTAATGTAAGTCACGGTTAGACGCACGATACTATTGGCTCCATTAACGATAACGTTTATGACGGGTTATCATTTCTCTTCCTAATTAAAGAATATCTTGTCGCAGTTATTGTAGCGCATGCCCAGTTGTAGTGGGCCATTGACAAGATGAACTGACTACTTCCTAAAGACTTCATGCTCTGTATACTCAAGAACTTGCAATGAGAAAAGCTCTATGAAAAAATAATAGGGTGGATGCATCTGATTGTAAGAAAAAAAAATCATTCAAGTGTATTTATATACTAAAAACTTGTATCTGATTATATATTTGACTCCAAAATGTTACAAGCACTTCTCTCTCTCTCTCTGTGAAAAATAATTACAACGAACGGCAAAACAAACTACTATACCTCTCTCTCTCTCTTTTTTGATGAGAGATAAGAAAAGGAGAAGAGGCACTGGGCAGGAAGGGAGGTCACACCCATCCCTTCCTGTTCTTAGCCTCTCTCTCTCTCTCTCTCTCTCTCTCTCTCTCTCTCTCTCTCTCTCTCTCTCTCTCTCTCTAGTATTTGTGAACGAGATGAATTATGTTGAGAAAATAATAGTGTATCATACGAGTATTTCAGACCATAATGCCATAGAATTAACAGTCCGTTCCAAAGAAAGTGAAAACAGATAAGCAAAATATGAAAAAGTGGGAAGGATATGGAAAATACAATTAAACAAAGACTGGGAAAACATATTCATAAGTGTTAACATATAGGTAAATATGGGTATATTATATAAAATATTAGAGAAAATAATGGATAAGTATATACCGAAGAAGAAAAGTAAACATCATTCATGTATACCAAGAAACAGAAGGATCTTTTTCCAGAGAATCAGAAAGTGAAAAAAAGGTCTTGCAAAAGAAAAGAATGCATGGAAAGTGATGGAACTAAAAAGCAAAATAAAAAATGCAGAACAAAACATTATACAAACAAACAAAAATGGAAAACGGGACTTACAAGAAAAGACCATAGAAAATATCAAGCAAAATCCCAAACTATTGTACTCATATGCGAAAAAGATGAATGAATGAAAGGTAGAAATAGGCCCTCTAAGAAATTAAGGGAGATTAACGAATGAAAAAAAAAGTTAAATGTGTAACATATTAGCAGAAAGATATAAGAGAGAATTTACCCCAAGAATTGATAATGAAGATAATGATGCAGAAATATGAGATGAAAATAGTGAATATTGTGCAGGCTATTAGTGAAATTAAAAATGGATCAGCAGCTGGACCAGATGGCATCCCTACCATTTTGTTGAAGAAAGTAGTTCATTCTATCGCAAAGCCACTCACAATATTACCAAGACAAAGTGTAGAAACAGGCAAGATTTATGATGAACATAAATTAGCATATATTACCCCTATTTTCAAATGTGGATCAAGACTAGAGGCAAGTAATTATAGGCCTGTGAGTCTAACATCACATATGAAAGTGTTTGAAAGGGTAATGAGAAAAATATAATGAAACATTTAATGAAAAATAAATTTGTTCAATATAGGACAACATGGTTTTGTACCCGAAAAAGGTACACAAACCCAACTGTTAGTCCACCATAAGAACACATAAAAATATGATAAATGAGAAAGATACGGATGTGGTTTACCTAGACTTTGCAAAGCCTTTGACGAGGTAGACCAAACTATATTAGCTAAGAAAACTAGAAAACATAATGTTGAGGACAAAGTAGGAAAATGGATAAAAGAATTTTTGCAAAACAGAAAACAGACAGTGATTGCAAACGATGAGAAATCGGATGAAGCTAAGGTAATATCCAATAATACAGGCATGGAAACAGATAGAAGGAATTGCCGAAAAATATATCTTGGAGCTAAAAATATCAGAAAGAGCAAGCATGAAGTAGATTAATAGTGCCCAAAACTATACCAGGAAAACTAAGGAAAGCACACAGGACATTAATCCACTACGCATAAGCATCGACAATGCAGCGTCTATTCAATGCGTTGCCATGCAGCTCATCTGAGGAACATATCAGGAGTGGGCGTAGATGTGTTTAAGAATAAGCTCGACAAATATCTAAGCCGCATCCCAGACCATCCAAGATTGGAGGATCAAAATATACCGGAAGATGCATCTGCAATTCTCTGGTAGACATTAGAGGTGCCTCACACTAGGGACCTGGGGCAACCCGAACGAACTGTAAGGTCTGTAAGGTAAAGTCTGTCTCTCTCTGTCTCTCTCTCTACATACATATATATATATATATATATATATATATATATAGTATATATATATATATATATATATATATATATATATATATATATATATATATATATATAATATATTATAAATTCACACATATATATTGTAATAATTGTATTAATAAAATATCGAAAATAACTGTGGAACTGTGGATCTTGAGCTCTATATAGTTGAGACAAACTTAATGACACGTTTTGTTCAAATGAGACGATACTTTATAACCTTCAAGAAACAACACTAGCCTGACGCAAGCGACAATGCGTCACAGAGACGGACACCCGAAGAGGCAGAGGCGGAAATGATTCATTACATATCATAAACATATAACGTTGACTTGTAATATGATGGGAATTTGGAAAATAATGATCACAGTTTTTCTCACTACAAAACCAATGAGCACAAGGAAGAGAATTCATACACAAGAAGTTAGGATAGAAACGAGACTAAAGGATATTCATTAACATGCCTCGAGATCATTTTTAGCAATAACTCAGTAATTCTTATAACTCTACAATTTTATCGGCAAGAACCTTCGCAAATCTTTACTAGGAGGGAATGGAAAAAGTTTTTTTTTTTTTTTTTTTTTGTTTTTTTTTTTTTTTTTTTTTTGTTTTTTTTTTTTTTTTTTTTTTTTTTTTTTTTTGCAAAATCCACCTTGCTTTTACTACTCTTTATTTTATAGTAGCCTAATAAAAATTATCATATCGTCAACTCGAGGAGATATGAATATCTGATGCTCGCGTCACGTTACTCAATTCTGGACATATAGACATGAAAGAAAAGCCTCCAATAAGAATTTGTGTTAAAGAGAGAGAGAGAGAGAGAGAGAGAGAGAGAGAGAGAGAGAGAGAGAGAGAGAGAGAGAGAGAGAGAGAGAGAGAAATTTGTGGTGATATAGAAGAACTTGCTTATTTTGTTCATGCATCATAAACACATTGTAATTTGAATTTTCATGTTCCGTCTACGAAGTTGTTGAAGATATTTATGGTGAAAGATTCAGAAGAAGAATTACATTCGTAATACCAGAGTAAACTCATTGTAAAACGGAGTTATAATTAGCACACCAACTTCCGGTTAGCACAGAGGGCTTCTTGATAAGTGATTAAAGAAATGAAAAAAAGATACAGGTGGGTAACTGATTACCAAGAAAGCTACGAAAAAATGAAAAAAAATACCTTCCCAACAAAGAGCATTTAGATCGAATCAAAATGACGAAAAACGCGGGTCTTATACAAAAACTGAATTACTATGACAAAAAACAGAGAGAGAGAGAGAGAGAGAGAGAGAGAGAGAGAGAGAGAGAGAGAGAGAGAGATTAGGAAGCAAAGGATTGTGGAATGAATACAAGATCAGAAAAAAAAATAATTCACGGAACTTACGAATGAGAAAAATAATTGTAGGCAGTAAGAGTTTCACCTCTGAGTAGTTTATAATCTCTTCCTCTTCCCCTAAACACGATAAAGGAAAAAAAAAATGACCATATCAAGAGATGAAGTGTTACAGCATCTCTCTCTCGCTCTCTATCCATACACGAAAAAAAAAAAAAAAAAAAAAAAAAAAAAAAACAGGAGATGAATCTGCCTGGAAAAAAATTGAGATAAATCGGTCACCGACGTTACGGTCGCGTAAGTGAAGGAATGGTAAGATGGTATCCTTTACTCCTCAGCTCTTTTTCTTTTCTTCATCCACTCTCTCTCTCTCTCTCTCTCTCTCTCTCTCTCTCTCTCTCTCTCTCTCTGTGGTTCGGTTCCCACAACACAACCGAGTTACCGGCGCAGCTCATCATACGTACGAACGTTTTGTGTGATAAAATTTCCATATATGTCTTTATCAAAAAAATATTTAATGTAACAAGTACTATGCTACAGTTGCTGAGCCGATGACCATGAGACTTGCCATGCTAGTTTTTGTTATCAAATACATCTGGACATCTTGAGCGAGCGAGGATGCGCTACTTGTTAATCAGGCTTCCGATTTCATATATATATATATATATATATATATATATATATATATATATATATATATATATATATATATATATATATATATATATATATATATATATATATAACGGAATGCACCGTAATACAGCCTGTTGTCGTGGACTACATAATTTTAGTTTTAAGTTAAAAGTAAAATAAATAAATAAATAAATAAATATATATATATATCTATAATATATATATATATATATATATATATATATATATATAAATATATATATTATACTGAAAGAAAACTCACCACCCTTCAGAAAAGCTACGGAGAAGCGATTGCCACATATTGAAGCCTTTAAAATCTCGATAACAGAAATATGACGACCTACTGTGCATGTGGTTACAGGAAACATAAAACATCTTTAAAAGTATGAATGTTATGAGAACTCGCGTCTCTTTATATCTCTCTCTCTCACACACACAGACAAACACGCACACATAATATACATTATATACCTATGTTCAGTGTACAAAAAGAAGAATATTCAATACAGAGAAGTTTCTTGGATATGGGGCTAACACATTCATAAAAAAATAAAATAAATCTTCAACATTGGTCAGAAACGTATGGTGTCTGGTGTAAGTAACAGAAGATTCTACGTGCGAGCATAGATTCGAAATATAAAACAGTCTCGTGGAAAATGACATCATTAAAAAAACAGTAACAATTCAGGAAGAAAAAAACAATAAAAACTATATCGTCTACAAAGGCCGTGTCCGACTGACTGTTCTACTTCTCAATGAACACTGGGATGTAAACAGGGATGCCGGGGCAATGGTCGTAGATTCCAAACATGCTTCTGCCTATATCCAAACAGGAAGTAGAAATCGGCCCACTTAAAATTCATCTGCGAGTGGTCATCCACCGTTATGCATCAATCACTCGCTCACACACACACACACACACACACTCACACAAACGAAAAACTTTGGTTTGTGTCAGTGAACACATTTCCTGTGGTCAACAGATTTCCTTCTCTCCCTCTCTCTCTCTCTCTCTCTCTCTCTCTCTCTCTCTCTCTCTTTTGTTCTATTTAACATGTCTCATTTATGTAAACAGGTTGTGTTTGCTGCAAAAGTTCTCTAACATTACATCATTGACCTCAGCGGTGCTAAATATATTTGCACCATATAATAATAACACGTAGCCCATAATGATGATGATAATAATAATAATAATAATAATAATAATAATAATAATAATAATAATAATAATAAAATCCAGTTAAAAAAGGACACTATTTTTGGCAATCATTGCAAATTTTATATTACTTTCCAATCCTTTCATAAAAAGATCAGAGTTCATATATGAATCTATAATTAAATCTCTATCCGCACATACTTGGACAGTAGCTTCAGTACAAAAATACATAGTAACTCTCTCTCTCTCTCTCTCTCTCTTTTGAGACATCCTAATCCTTGTAACTCTCTCTCTCTTTCGAAAAAAAACCCAAAATTTACGTCTACTTGCGTTTCTTTACCTCTTTGATTACATAATGTGACAGACACTTTTAAGTCTCTCTCTCTCTCTCTCTCTCTCTCTCTCTCTCTCTCTCTCTCTCTCAGCTCGTTTCAAGGAACGTTAAACAAGTCCCCAAGGCGTATAGTAGGTAGCTTAACGACCTTAACCCACTCGGAATGGATTCCCAGCATTGTTAGTTGTCAGGGGGGAAAACATTTTCCACAATCCTGGGAATTCTCACACCACACGGCGTTGCCATAGTGCGAGTCATCCCCAGCCGAAAATATTGCTGCTCTCCAAGTAATCAGAGATGCTTATTTAAAGCATTTCTCTCTCTCTCTCTCTCTCTCTCTCTCTCTCTCTCTCTCTCTCTCTCTCCTTAATGTACTCTATATTCTACTACGTCGAAAATAATATATTTTTCTTCATGTCTACTTGTAGGTAAACAAAGACTAGGGTGTAAGACAAATAAGCTGATTGGCTTTTGTTATTTATGTCTACTTGCATTTCTTATTCTCTCTGTAGAATGTTACAGGCACTTTTGAGTCTCTCTCTCTCTCTCTCTCTCTCTCTTCCATATAAAAAAGGCTAAAGCCAATCGACTTGCTTGTCTCACAATTTTGCATAACTTGATGCAAGCAAATCTCTCTCTCTCTCTCTCTCTCTCTCTCTCTCTCTCTCTCTCTCTCTCTCTCTCTCATATCAAGTCTTTTACACAAATGTTTCAGAGCTAAAAGAACAACCTTTTACAAACTATATAGTACAAATCGCAACACACTAATCTTGAACCTATCTACAAGAGCAACCTCCACGACAAAAAAAGGATTTGCTCTCGAAAGCAGGCAAGGCGCGACAAATAAAAATCAAGTTGTCACATTATTATCGTGCTTGGCAATCATAATCAAGGTCGCCTTGCGCCGTCCTCCTAGGAGGAGTGGATTCACCTACATGCTCACCGAGCATGGTGCACGGACAGACGTAAAACCCAGTCAAGAAGGAATCGTCGTTGTTCTTCGTCCTGCTAAAAAACGGGCTAAACCGCTACAGACAGGTTACCGGCCTCAAGAACGCAACCCATATTTCAGGTTGGGCTATTGCAGCAACCCGTGTATCGGGACTGCCTTCCCATAACAATGGAAACTCTAATTGAAACTCTAATCTCACGATGGGTTCTAAGGCAGCCTATGAATCGGGATAATCATTGCCATAACAAACGCAGCTCAGATAGATACAGTTTTTATGGCAACTATTATAAATGGGATATAGCTATTAACATATTACGTATACAAACAAAAATCAAATCTTTTACGGCAACCCATTCATCAGGATAGTTTTCACCACTGAATGTAACCTATATATCAAGGGATTTACTTAAGGCAACCCACATATAAGAATGGTTACTACTATAACGCATTCAGTCCATCTATCAAATGTTACGGATGTGTGATAAGGTGCCTGAATATTTGCAGAGTTTACTTACTTGAACATTTATACTTCTGACAGTGTCCCATACAAAGCATCTTTAATGATCCAACGTAAGATATTTACAAGCTGTCTACGATTACAGAAGTTTCAGATTTTACAAATCATCTGAGATATTATTAATGCGTCTAGATAAATGTGATTTTGTTTAAGATTTATGAGGAGTCTGACGAACTTATTAGGTTTTTTCGATGTTGTGTTCATCTTGCCGTAGCTATTTATATTACTAACGCTTGTAATGTTACTGGGATTTCTTGTTACATGTTTACGTAGTAAATATAAGGTCCTTTCAAATACCCATACTGAAAATTGCAAGGTATCATAGCTACCCGTTTTAATGTGAAAACTTGCATACTTCTTACACCACAAGCAAAACGCATAAAATGTAATTTTATGGCGACAAAAAATATACGATGATATAACATCACGGCACGAACATCAGATCGACTAATTTTAGTATTTAAATCTTTTCAACATCGTATTCATTTACAAAGCAATTTATGAATACATAAAATGCATGTTGATAACGTCACAACTTACAGGAACTACTCTTGCGTTTATGACAATAAAATGTTTGCTTGACAGTATCATTAGTTTAACGTGTTAAGCTACTGGTCTACTCAGTATTGCAGCACGGACTAATTTCCTTGAATACATGGATGCTTAAAAAAAATGAATATATTAAGTATGACAACAAAACTGAGTTTCCTTGGATCATATCTCGTGCTGATGTCTCTCAGACTGGATGAATACAAACGAGAAATAAGAAAGTCAAGGACTGACTGATTATTGTAACTTATTGTTGTTATTGCTTGTAATGAATTTTCACTTCACAGTGGGACTGACTGTGGACTGACTCTATGACCTTTCAGGTGTCAGACGAGGGCGTTACCAACTAGGTCACAGAGGTCATTAAGAAACTGGAAACTCAGTATTTACAAATTAGCGAAGGAGAAGCATTGGTTAAACTGGACAACTTATATACCAGCAAGTAAAAAAGAAAAAAAAAATCCAAGTGACAGCGTCTTTAAAGAGATAGCGTCAACTTAGTGAACAGTAAACTGGCAGTATGTGAAAAAACAAGAAACATATAGCGAAGATAAATAAACCTAATAAACCTCATAAATACAACGTGACTTAATCTCTGAAACCACTCCCCACCCAACATTTCTTTTAGCCCGGTACTGAACGCGATCCAAGAGGCAGGGAATTTTTTTTTTTCTAACGAATAATATGTAACTGGCGCCCAGCAAGAAATTTACGAAATAAAAGTAACTCGTTCTTTTAGGCCCCCACCAAGGGATGCTGTCACGCCCACTTCTCCGAGATGAAATTTACATCCCTCCGGGAAATTATCAAAACAAAGACGGTGTCTCTCCTTACTTTTTCCTGTAAACAAGGAATCTCTCTCTCTCTCTCTCTCTCTCTCTCTCTCTCTCTCTCTCTCTCTCTCTCTCTCTCTCTAGCAATGTACATTTAAAACAACATAATAAGCATCAAGCGATATTTTCTTTAGGTTTTGTTTAAGGAGACTAACCATGCTTTATGGACGTAGTTTTAAAATGTACGTTAGCACGTAAGCAATCTCTAACATATCATGCTTATAAGTTTCGAGGGTCTTTTAAATACAAATAAACAGCACACGAGGAAATAGACAACGGTGGGAAAAAGAAATGTCAAATAGAATGCCAATAAGGAAAGAGGAAAATAGCAAAATACAGTCATCCTAAAAAAAAATATATATATATATACATTACAGCGTCTAAACGTCTCTGATATGCGAAAGAACGTCATAACGACAAAATGAAAGAAAACAAGAGAAACGACAAGGACAGGGAAACAGGGGAAAAAAAATCAAAACTCATAAGAAGTAGCGGCACTTATAAAAATCTACCTTGGGGGAGAATACTTTAGAAAATCACCAATGTAGTGCTCAGTCATCCGTCCCTTCCAACTGACCTTTACTTACACTCACCTAAAAATAGTCACAGTCCAAAAACGCAATCTCAATCCCCAGGTATAGAGGTGTGCTTAATATAACTGCAGGCTGTAATTGGTCATTTTATCATGAGCATTAAAATTAAGAATATATGAACAGGCTTTCGAATCGCATTTATAAAAAGTGCAAGGCAAAGTGAAGGAGAATATGAATTCCACGTCATTCTAAGGATCACCAACGACACAGGCAACGCTATAATAGCTTTAACCAAGCATTACATTCATGACAAACAGTTTGCGCTCACTGACAGAGTGAAATCTCTTAATATATATATATATATATATATATATATATATATATATATATATATATATATATATATATATATATATATAAAAGACGCTGTGACGCACAACACCAATATTGAAAAGATAATTTACAGTGCTATTACATACAGTATTGTGTGTGTGTGTGTGTGCAAATTCATATGTGTGGATGTACACACTTAGTTCAGCTCGCGCGCATAACCATCACTAATATGAACACAGTCTACTCTATCCTACACGTGAAAGTTTCGAAAAACTACTACAAAATAAAATATTTTATAAAATACTGAAACTATAAAAAAATATGCATAAAAAAAAACCAGGGTTTCGAATACAAATTATTTTCTGACATATCAAACAAGGCTCTCGCGAAATACTTACAGAATCCGATTTCACATTAGCCTCTTATTCGTGATTCTTCACTGTAACATCAACTCACCTGTGGATATAAAAATTAAAAATTAGTTTAAGACAATAAGGAATCAAGAAATCAACAGGAATTTATTAAACTCTAAAAATAACAGCTTTCGAACATCATGAATCTTCTGCAAGGCTGAAAAATCAACCCCAGAAAAAGTCCCGTCTCCCTGCTAACGAACATACGAACAAACAAACCGCAGCATAAACACAACCTCCTTGTCGGAGGTAATAAACTAAAACAAATAATAAGACGAACGAGAAAAAGAAATGTCAAGTCAATAGTCACTGCTCTTGAAGATTAAGAAACAAAATAAACATTCAAAGGTCACTACAAAAACAAACACGATTCATCTATAAATGTAACTATACTCTGTTTTTTTCATCTATCCACCTGCCTGTGGTGTTTTTGTATGGTAACACTGCTACCCGGGCTTTACATAGTTACATTGCTTGCACTCAACAATAATAATAATATCCTATTTCGAATATTAACGGTGCAATTCGCATACTGTAATTTATTAAAACACTTTTCAGTTGCAAATGTACACCCAGATATCTTTTATTTACCTAAAACTTACACATATCGTAACTATTTAAAGCCCGGGACGCAGTGTTACCATACGCAAACAGCACAAGCGGATGGACAGATGGAAAAAAAACAGAGTGTAGACTTCTCCGCGATGAAACCTTTTGAGTATCATAAAAAAATATATAGGGACTGATGGACGAACTAGAAATACATAATGCATTAGCATATTTGATATTCCAATGCAATGAAAAACTCCAAAAAAGTTTAAAAATGCAGACTTCTGAGGCACTGGTCTTTAAAACATTTGGAGAAAGGCTTAAGAGTATTCAAATTTTTAGATTTACGACTAATCAATACACTAGGTTCATTTTAATTATCAATGTACTGTATCTTCTTAAATCATTAAGTATATAAGTATATAATAACAAGTATAGCTGTCATAGTGTAACGTACAATATATTTGATAAATTGCCGTATGTTCGCAAAAAAAATTTTTTTTACAGTAATATTAAAAAAAAATTTTTTTACAGTAATATTTACAAAAAAATTTCTTTTGACCTCATATAGTAATAATACTTTCTGAGTGCTAGAATAATTTTCATGTGGTGCAATCAACCGGAAGCAATAGAGTAAAAATCGAACAATTTCCATCCATCAACCGTAAAGTGGGTTGATTAACTTTTCGCACTTCTATTTCACTCGGAAATCCCGTATATTTTTTACCATTATAAATACCAGTAACACGAATAAAAAATAACAGTATTTCTGAATAAATATCCTCCCATTCCAACGTCTTACTTCTTTCCTACTGAAAAGGACATTTCTGGAGTCAAGGAAATATTCCCCCGGAAATGAGAAGCGGCGAGCGATGCGAAATAACCGCAAACTGTCTTCATAGTTTTATAATGGCCAGAGTAAAATTGCCGTCTAATAACGTCCGCAGGCGGAATGCCGCCGATTTACCGCGAACTGGAAATCCATTAACTTACGAAGTGTATACTCCAGGACGCAGTTATGGAAGCGCGAAACAATATAATTGTCAATATAGTTTATACATTTAGTTTATACAATGGAATTTTTTGAGCTGTACGGTATGTCAAATTCATTTCCAACATAAATGCTTGTATAGAGAACATGTCCGGAATGTTGAATTTCACAGCCCTATACAAACATACACATCATATATATATATATATATATATATATATATATATATATATATATATATATATATATATATATATATACACACACATTTGTATATATGAAATAGATATTGAGATAATTATTGAAAAATGGCGCTGTTATGAATATGTGTCGTGCCTGGAGAAAAAGCGGAAATCCTTTCGCGCCTCGTAATAAAGGATTATATTATATGTAATATAAATACATATATATATAAAATATATATATATATATATATATATATATATATATATATATATATATATATATATTAAAAATCAAAGTTAATTACTTAAAATACAGTGAATAACTTAAAATATCATTAATAATTTATAACTGAAACTGCTTCTTTTATTGCAGAACTATAAAGGCAAGAATGAATGAAAAAATGTATGAGATTTGGGCCATATGGCCCATCTGCAATAGGTCAGGAGGCCACTGAACGACCAAAGACATGAAAGACAAAACGACGAATGTGATAGAAACCCAACGGAGAAATTACTGCACATCTAAGGTAATTAAATGCAGAAAGATAAAGAATAAAATATCCCCGAGATGCAAACTCGACAGAAACACACACACACACACACACACACAAAATACACCGGTAAGGTATACAAGAATACTGCAAAAAATACACGTGAACAATGCAACTGTAACAAAAAAACCATTAAAATAATTCTCAGATGAAATCCATGTTACAGGGTTTCACAAATTTCTACAGTGACACTAGAAAGTATAGCAAAGCTCTCTCTCTCTCTCTCTCTCTCTCTCTCTCTCTCTCTCTCTCTCAAGAAAAACAGAGCAATTACGATACTACTGACATGCACTGTTATCAGTAACAACCGCAACACGACAATATTTTATAGGAACAAAACCTAAAGACGAGAGAGAGAGAGAGAGAGAGCCATCTTGTCATGCTCTTCACACGACAGGGGATTATCTCACTTGAGAGAGAGAGAGAGAGAGAGAGAAGAGAGAGAGAGAGAGAATTCACCCTAATGACGGCACTATCTCGTCCGAAATGCTACAAACGACAGGACCTTTAAAAATCGCAGATAATAAATGAGTTTTGCCCTTGATGGACTCATGTGATTTCGACTTGAAAATATGCCAGCTTGTGTTCTTAGTTTATTTGTTCATGAATTTACAAAGGTTCAGTTATTTGGGCCGGTGCAGTAATTAGATGTATAAATCTTTCAAATGCAACAATATATTGAATAAACTCTGCTAAACCGTGCTTCACTCTAATGTGTTATTTCAACTTTATAAAAGAATTTTCGTATCTTCAATGAAACCAAAGATTCTTTCCTTCGTTTTAAATCAGCTTTTGGTTATCTCATCTAATAAAGTTTTGCACCAACAACGTTTAGACAAAGCTTAATTTAAACACAGCAAAGGCTTCAGCGAGGACGTCAAAAATAAAAACTAAACACATGTCAATCTAGACACAGGAGATGCAATCCATTACCTTAGAAACAGGTACACGACAGAACCGGACCGAGATTTAGGCACGTACGACTAACTTAAGAAAGATGCCATCAACGGCGGCAAGAGAGAGAGAGAGAGAGAGAGAGAGAGAGAGAGAGAGCGATGAGAGAGAGAGAGAGTTTAATTGTTCAACAGATGAGGAAGATGATAACTCTGAAATGACCACGAGAGAATGTACTATGAAACCAGAAAAGTTTACAGAATAAGATTGAGCCCCAAATGACCTCATTTCTCAAGATGTGAAAGATGTCGAAATTGATAGACACAAAAGAGAGGAGAGAGAGAGAGAGAGGAGAGAGGAGAGAGAGACAGAGAGAGAGAGAGAGACCTTACCTTACCTTACAGACCTTACAGTCGTTCGGGTTGCCCCAGGTCCCTCAGTGTGAGGCGCCTCTAATGTCTACCAGAGAGTTGCTAGTACATCTTCCGGTATATTTTGCATCTTCCAATCTTGGATGGTCTGGGATGCAGTTTAGTTATTTGTCGAGCTTATTCTTAAACACATCTACGCTCACTCCTGATATATTCCTCAGATGAGCTGGCAACGCATTGAATAGACGCTGCATTATCGATGCTGGTGCGTAGTGGATTAATGTCCTGTGTGCTTTCCTTATTTTTCCTGGTATAGTTTTGGGCACTATTAATCTACCTCTGCTTGCTCTTTCTGATATTTTTAGTTCCATGATATTTTCTGTTATTCCTTCTATCTGTTTCCATGCCTGAATTATCATGTAGCGTTCTCTCTCCTTTCTAGACTATATAATTTTAAGGATTGTAGTCTTTCCCAGTAGTCTAGGTCCTTAACTTCTTCTATTCTAGCTGTAAAGGACCTTTGTACACTCTCTATTTGTGCAATATCCTTTTGATAGTGTGGGTACCATATCATATTGCAATATTCAAGTGGACTACGAACATATGTTTTATAAAGCATAATCATTGTGTTCAGCTTTTCTTGTTTTGAAGTGCCGTAACAACATTCCCATTTTTGCTTTACATTTGCCAACAGAATTGCTATTTGATCATTGCATAACATGTTCCTATTCATCATCACACCAAGGTCTTTAACTGCTTCCTTATTTGTGATTGTCTCATTATTAGGTCCCCTATATGCATATAGCTTTCCTTCTCTGTCTCCATAATTTTATTGATTCAAATTTATCAGAGTTAAATACCATCCTATTTACCTCTGCCCAATCATATACTTTGTTAAGGTCTCTTTGTAGAGCGTTCCTATCTTCATCACAAGTAATTTCTCTACTTATTCTTGTGTCATCAGCGAAACTACTCACTACCGAATCCTTAACATTACTGTCTATGTCTTCAATCATAATAACAAACAATATTGCAGATAGCACCGTACCTTGTGGCACACCGGATATTACCTTGGTTTCATCCGATTTCTCATCGTTGCAATAACTATCTGTTTTCTGTTGTGTAAAAATTCTTTTAACCATCTTCCTACTTTATCTACGATATTGTGTTTTCTAATTTTCTTTGCTAATATATTATGGTCTACTTTGTCAAAAGCTTTTGCAAAGTCTAGATAAACCACATCTGTTTCATTTCCGCTTTTCATATTTTTGAATATGTTCTCACGGTGGACTAACAGTTGGGTTTGTGTACTTTTTTCCGGGTACGAAAACCGTGTTGTCCTATATTAAACAAAATTATTTTTTATTAAATGTTTCATAATATTTTTCTTCATTACCCTTTCATACACTTTCATAATATGTGATGTTAGACTCACAGGCCTATAATTACTTGCCTCTAGTCTTGATCCACTTTGAAAGTAGGGGTGATATATGCTAATTTGTGCTCATCATAAATCTTGCCTGTATCTACACTTTGTCTTAATAATATGCAAAGTGGCTTTGCGATAGAATGAACTACTTTCTTTAACAAAATAGCAGGGACTCCATCCGGCCCTGCAGCAGCTCCATTTTTAATTTCATTAATTGCCTGCACAATATCAGCTTCATTAATTTCTATGTCAGCTAAATATTCACTATTTTCTTCCCTTACTTCTATATCATTATCTTCATTATCTATTCTAGGGGTGAATTCTCTCTTATATCGTTCTGCCAGTATGTTGCAAATTTCCTTTTTTTCATTCGTTAATCTTCCCTTCAATTCTCAGAGGGCCTATTTCTATTCTTCTTTTATTCATCTTCTTCGCCATATGAGTATAATAGTTTGGGGTTTTGCTTGATATTAATAGGGTTTTTTCTTCCAAGTCCCGTTTTTCATTTTCTTTTGATTGTATATCTTTTTGTTTCTGCATTTTTCTATCTTACTTTTTAGTTCTATAACTTTCCATGCATTTTTTTCTTTTGCAAGACCTTTTTTTCCACTTTCTGATTTTCTGGAACAAGATCCTTCTGTCTCTTGGTATGCATGAATGATGTTTACTTTTCTTCTTCTTCGGTATATATTTTTCCACTATTTTCTCCAATAATTTTATATAATATCTCCGTATTTACCCTTATGTCATCACTTACGAAAATGTTATCCCAATCTTTGTTTAATTCTTCATTAATAAATTTCTGACCATTTTATATTTTTACTGTAGAAGTTGTATTTCCCATATCCTTCCCACTTTTTCATTTCTTGCTTATCTCTATTTTCCACTTGCTTTGGAATGAACTGTTAATTTCTATGACATTATGGTCTGAAATACTCGCATTATAAACTATTATTTCTTTAACATAATTCATCTCGTTCACAAATACTAGGTCTAAAGTATTTTCCTTTCTTGTTGGCAGGTGATTTATTTGTTGAATGTTGTATTCTAGTAGCATATCTAATAGCTTTTCAAATTGCCTCTTATCTTCTGCACTACTATTACTCTCTTTATATGTATAAGTACAACCACAATCTCCTATTCGTTCTTTCCATTCTACGAAAGGGAAGTTGAAGTCACCAGATAGGAGAATAGTCCAGTCCTTGTGATTTCTACATATATCATCCAATTTTTCAATTATTAAGTCAAACTCTTTAGTATTAGGAGGTCTATATATTACTATGTTCATCAATTTTTCTGATTCAAATTCTACCGCTATTAGTTCACATTCTGAGTTACTATATTTCTCATATATTTTTCCTTGTTTTTTGTCTTTCCCATATATTGCGGTTCCCCTTGATTCCTATTTTTTCTATCTGATCTATAAGTTTGGAACCCTTTTATTTGATCATCATTCCCAGTCTCTTGGGAATACCAGGTTTCACTTATATTCATTATATCTATTTTCTTTTCATTTTGGGTTAGTTCTTCTAAGTACTCTATTTTTTCTTTTTGAGTTACTCGTAACTAAACCCTGCGCATTCATCACTATGATGGTTTGCGTGTTTTCTCCTTCATTTAATACTGGTAGTAATAAGGATTTTCCCATGTCTCTTTCCTGTTCTGGTATGTTGTTCTTTTTTCATTTCCAGAAATTCTGACATTAAAAAATCCAACTTTTCCATAATATTTTATCTTCCTTCATCATAATTATTCATTTTGTGTCTGAATCTGCAATTTTCTCCGTTCTGCAATATCCTCTTGCATAATAAATACAGTTATTATCTCTTGAGTAGAATTTCGGAGTCTGATGCTTTGAAATTTTTTGCTGACACCTCTGCATATCTCATTGGTGGTTTGCTTTTCTCTTTTACCTGATATTCTTGATTTCTCTCTTTATTGTTTCTTTCTTATTTTGGATTTTGATTACTTGGTTGGTTATTTATTTGATTATGATTCATGGCTACAGGGTGCATATATTTGCATTTTTTGTCGAACTTACATCCTTTTCCTTCTTTTAGGTTTTACATATTTTTGGATGCAGATCTCTGCAATCATCCCCATAATCCATCTAAGTATGCACATTTACCATATATTTCATAGTTTTGACATATCTTAGGATGTTTGTAGTAACATCTTTCTCCAAATCTGCAATTCCCTCTTTTCAAAAGGTTGCAGATTTTGTCTTTCTTGTCTATTTTTCCTCTTTCCCGTCATTGTGTAGATCTGGGTAGAGCCTCTTCGGGATTTGCTTTTTCTGTTGTCATATCGTAATTTATTTTCTTCGTAGGTATGCTGCTTTATTGCCTCATATGTAGTATCAATGAGTATCTCTGCATCCATACTTTTATCTTGTTCTTTGTTTTCCTTATTTTTTTCTGTCATTTCATTTTGTTTTGTTTACTCTCTTCCGTTTTCCTCTTCTTCTTCTTTTTCTTCTTCTTCTTCCTCTTCCTCTTCTTCTTCATCCTCAACTATTTGTACATTCAATCTTGATTTAATAACATTGTCAATCCATGATAGACATGTTGAACAAACAAAAAATTTTAAAAAAATTGTATCTTTTCTCAAATCTTGTATTACCTCAGCACACTGTGGATGGGTCGGAATGTTTGCATGCAGCACATTTTCTGATTAGGTTTTGTGGATTGACTATGCTATACCAAACCTTACACAGTTTGCATGCTTTTGGCATTCTTTTCCTAATGCATCAATTAGGATATTCACAAGATTCACCTTATTCATTTTTCCTTTGTCGGAAATAGTTGGTTTATGTATATTTTCTTTATGAGTCTCTTGACCACTTGGATTTTATTTGGAACTTCTTCAATTATTTTCAAGATGTTTTCATTAGATTTGTTCCAGTTTGAAGGATTATATCCTTCTAATATATCTATGAATGCTTTTGTATCTTTTTGGTTAGGACTGTTGCTGATTTCATAGATGAGAAATGCCAGTTCCCTTCCTGCTACCTCATCGTATTGCGAATCTGCTAAACACGCCAAATTACGCCACCTCTTCCCGCAGTTGGAACATTACTGCCAATTCTTGTTCTGATTTATAGTATTACACTTGATAAACTAACTAATTAGAAGACGCTTTATCCTACTATTTTCACACTAATCTTATCACCGATAGTTTCACGAACACTTCTAGACATTCTCAAATTCTAGTCGTATGTTAAACTTGTGATATCTGTTGATTAATCTGACTTCACGCGGGTACGTCTCACCAAGCAAGATGGCTACTACGAGAGAGAGTTACAAGGAGTTACAAGGATTAGGATGTCTCAAAGACTTCTTAGTCCATCAGAGGAGACATCGTATGCCCACTTATCTTTATGAGCAGGTTTTACTGATCATTCAGTGTCCTAGTGATTTTGTCTAGCTTTCTTTTAAACTTTTCCAGAGAGAGAGAGAGAGAGAGAGAGAGAGAGAGAAGCTTTATAATTCAAAAGATAAAAGATGATAATATTGAAAATAGCATGAGAGAATGAAAGAGAGATTCTGAAACAGGAAAGGTTTTGAGATTAAGAGTGAGGTCCCAATGACCTCGTTGTTTCTAAGGGAGGTGAAAAGGTCGTCAACATCGGAAAAGTCATACGAGAGAGAGAGAGAGAGAGAGAGAGAGAGAGAGAGAGAGAGAGAGAGAGAGAGAGAGAGAGAGCATACAGGGCACCTGAGCTTCAAAATAACGCCATCTATAATAACCCAAAATACCTACTAGAAAACAAAAAAGCACCTGTCAACGGACCAACCAACTGCAAGGTTGCCACTTCTGATAGGATGATAATGCTTCAGATGCAGAACCATTATATGGAGGTACGATTTCACCTCAAGAAATGAGAGATATGCCAGCGACATAAAACAAAACTGTTGCGGTTCCCTGCTTCAAGACAGAACTCCTCCGGCGTTCACCAGTATTGCAAGCTAACCTGTCTTGCTGTTTTAGAGGAAATAGTCGCTTTCTATTCCATTTCTCTCTTTCTTTATAGAGAAGAACCTTACAAAAACATAAATGAACCAAATTAACAGCAAAGTTTCCTCTACTTATATGGATGATAGATATGGACGTTCAAACTCAAAAAAATATTTATTACATAAAAAACAGCTATGCCAATAAAATCGTTCCTCAGTAAAAATCATCTAACCACTTCGAATATCGTTTAAATAAAACCCTAAAAATATATACACAAAAATGCATTCAAGGCATTTTAAAAAATACTGCTGCCACATAAACAAAAAATCAACCAGAAAAATTTGGACACAAGCAAGACTAGAGGTGTCATGGATAAATGCATAACACACGAACGCATACACGAATTTTAATATTTCAAAACGAAGCGACCAGTGATAATAAATAAACACATGTATTCTATGCACTTCAGTTCTAACAATATAACTAAACAACATAACACCCAAAACTCTGAAACAAAGCCAATCCACACATAACATAAATAAACGTTGACAGCAGCAGCCAACGAATGCACGTACACACACACACACACACACAAACGGCAAGTTAGCCAGAGCGTGGCACTGAGCACATGCCAAGAGAGTGCCGCCGAATTTAGCACCAGCACGAAGGAGGCCCAGGAGGACACAGCGAATTTTCTCCATGGGGGAGGGACGAGGTCTCTGCGAACACATGAACTCGCTTATTGCTGTTGGATATCATCACCGACATAATAAGGAGACTTCGAGGTCAGGAACGGAAGCAAATCTTCAAGGAAGGGTGGAAGGAAGAGAGGGGACACTTGAAAAAGAATGGGAAGAATAGGAGGAAGAGAAGAGAAGAGAGTAAGGAAGTGAAGTGAAGGAAGACGTTATAATCAGGTCAAGTCTTGTTTTCAGTTGGATACTGAAAGAGTAAATGTCTCTTTAAGATATGAGGACCATTTGCACCACTGACAAGATGAGAAGAAATATAAGAAGCACAGAATAAAGAGGTCGAGGAGACACCATGAAAATGGTTATAATTGTGTTTTACCTTACTTTAAAACCTCGTCATTGGAAATACGGCAAATAGAAATGAAATACTTTTCAATGAATAATAATTGAACATATGTTAGACTGACGGAAAAGGGAACTTTGAGGAAAATGGATAGAGAGAGAGAAAAGGCGGGAGAACAAAGGTACAGCGTTTAAGGGCTGCGACGATATCTTATCAGTGCCACACTACGTTATGTCAATGGTTACTGGATAAAAAAAAAAAAAAAAAAAAAAAAAAAAAAAATACGGTCACCAATGCTTAAACCTCAGAAAAGCAATTTCAATGATGCGTGTGGTTAATATAAAATAATATAAATATATATATATATGATATATATATATATTATATATATATATATATATATATATACTATATATATATATATATTACTGTAACGTAACTTTGTTTATATATATATATATATATATATATATATATATATATATATATATATATATATATATATAATAAATAATATAAATAAAAGTTACAGTAATGATCAACATTTAAAATGAACCACATATGGCAAAACTTCTTCGTGAGTTTATATCGCCAAATTTTTTTTCTTCTACCGCTCTGATAAAGAGAAACAGACCTGAAGCCGCACGTGGGCTCGGCGTACACCTGCTACCTCTCTCTCTCTCTCTCTCTCTCTCTCTCTCTCTCTCTCTCTCTCTCGGTACCTTTCAGGCTACATGCAATATCCGCTGATATCTGTCATCTCAGTATACCTATAAAAGTTCATCCCTGACTGACATCCAAACTTTGCTCCATTACTGGTTTTGTGGGAGTTTCTAGACTCTGGTACAAGTGCCCAGCAATGACTGATTTGACAGTAAAACTGGCGTCATCACTACCATAGTCAGGATGGGACGGGGGGAGAGGAGGGGGAGCTTATATTAGAAGCTGACGTGAAGAGGATGTTTAATAATTAGTAAAAATATACAGGATATTATAAGCAGCCAACACCGTGGTGACATCAAGGGAGCTGATGCTAAGAAGTTATTCACTAAAAGCTTACATAAAGCCTGTCAATTGAGGATAATGATTAGTTAGCAAAAAGCTGACATCAATATCATAAAAATAGTTTGAGGGTATTTTACAGTAAATGGTGCAATTTACTTTGGCAAGTCGTTACCTATAAAAATCACATACCATACGATTATGAAAAAATTCAGGTACAAGACACATCCACTTCCATTAAATAGAAAAAAGGACGCGATCTCACTAATTTCAGGGGAGATTAAATTAAATACAAAGCGCACTCACTAAAGGCAATGGTGAGCACACAGGATGATATTAGTTAGCATTTTATCAGAGTTTGTTTCAAGCAACTAAACTTATTTTTTTTTTCTCCAAGGGGCCAAAAATGAAAATAAGGCGAAAACCACAACATGCCAGCCTAACGTGACTTCATTTCGCCACCAATATTGGCCACGAAACGTATTTTGATAACAACGGCTTCAGAGATGGCAAAATGAGTTTAGATAATTCATATATTGAATTTATCCAAACTGGATACATCAAGATTAAAGAATCCCCCTCCCAAAAAAAAAGAAAGAAAGAAAGAAAAAAAAATATATATAGTATAATATATATATATATATATATATATATATATATATAGTATATATATATATATATATATAAACACGTTAAATGGGGCCTTGATGACCAATAAATGTTACACAGTGGCTACTCAGACGGCATCAGTATCAGACGCATTAGCGTCTGGCCCTCTGAAAAGTGGCAAAATCTCATTAGTAAAAAAGACTATATAAACGTATACCATACAGCCAACACCTGAACAACATTTACTTCATATAATTAACAACTTTGGCTAAGCAGCAACTGACTCACATCTTTCGACTGAAGTGACTGAAGTGGAAGGAGATAATTGCCAGGAAGGCAGCCTAGCAAAAGCCATCATTTTAACGCAGCTGACATAGCAAGAACTCTCATACGCTGGGGTCTGATAAGAAAGGAGTCATGAGGTTCAAGTAAAAAACAACGTTCTCTTCCTAAGAGAGCTTCCTCAGAAAAAAAGCGTGATCCGACCTCCAGCTTACTCAGGACGCGTGCAAGATTTTCCCCTGACGCATAAGTTGCAAACATTATATTCCTAACTTAACGTAATTAATACTCATAATTAGTACTACTCATACGGATCAAATAAAAAGGACACAAATTAAACACGTTCACATACTATTCTCAGTTATAAATGGAAACACAAAATAACTGAACAGAAATACAGCCTCTAAATTCAGTACATCAAATAAAGTAAAACGTGCTAAAATCTATGGCCAAATATCTCGTTGTTTCATGAACGAAAATGCAAAAAATACGCTATATTTTACTAGAGATCATTTTTCTGTACTGTTTAATATGTACATTATTTATTTTTACATTTTTATTAAAATAAATAAATCATAAGTATCCCATACTAAAATTCCTGTAGCTTTTTCAGACCTGTTCAGGTTTTGTTTATGTGGAAGCGATGACGGGAGACGATAGATTTGTGAAAAAGTGTATAATTACGAAGTGTTACGAAGAAGGGGGAAAGAAACGACATACACAGCACTGGATTGACGGCGTGAAAGAGGCATTGGAGACGAAGGGCCTGAATACCCAGGAAGCACAAGACCTCCTGCAAGTTGCAAAGTAAATGGCGCAGTGTGGGCACTGGGCACGACTGTTCACGGCGCTTGCCGACTGTGGCATTGACCTTTGTGCTTCATTTAGTTAGCCACCACCTGTTAGGAAAATAGACTTAACGTTGGAAAAAAATGTATTTATACACGCACACACACATGTATGTATATATTTATATATATACATATATAGTATATATATACACATATTAAATGTAATTGATCATTGCTTCTTAAGTATGTCTTTAATTTATATTAAGAATTTAAAAGAAAAGAATAAAAACCCAATGGTCAATTTATACTCAACATTGTATGTTTGAAGGACATTAGCGTGCATGATGTCGTCTATATATATATATATATATATATAATATATATATATATATATATATATATATATATATATATATATATATACAGGGTGGGCCAAAAGTAGCCTCACAGTTACTTCATGAACTGTTTCTCATTCAAAGTACTCTTCAATAGAAAAATTAATACTGTGCCATTAATACATGCTACTTTATTTTTATCCTTTTCATGTCACTCATTCTTAAATATGCCACATTATTCATGTCTGAAAAAATTTTATGCGTTTAAAATTATTTTTTTATCTGTTTTAACTGTGAGGCTACTTTTGCCCGCCCACCCTGTATATATATATATATATAGATATATATATATATATATATATATAGGGTGTATATGTATATCTATATATATATATAATGTAAAATATATATGTGTGTGTGTATATACGTATATATATGTGTGTGCGTGTGTTTGTATGCGTGTGTGCATACGTGCGTATGTTTTCATTTACTTTACTACTCATAAACATGCCTGCATTTATACAACTACATAAGTATAAATACAACTGGTCACTTAAAAAATAAATCTTCACCCAACGTACAAAGCACGACGTAATATGTGGAAGAAGCATGTTGCTATGTGTGGCTTATTGCGGAAGAGTACCGATTAAAAGACAAAAATAAGAGAGAGAGAGAGAGAAGCGAGAAGAAGAGACGAGAAAGAGAGGAGACGAGAGAGAGAGAGAGAGAAATCAACCGTTCCCATATTACGTAAAAAGAGAAACCACACACACAAGCGCCCTGCCAAGTATAGTTTTAAGCAATGACTTCACTTTAGAGGTCTTGCACGTATATATAGGTGCTGCTCTGTCCACCGAAGGAAATTGGGGTGATTATTCACACGGGTATGCGCATGCGCTGCTGCCTCGTTTGTATTGTTTCGTTAGCTCTTTGTAAGATGGATTATGTGAGTGAATAATGCGCTTTGAAAATACTCGTTAATTCTATAAGCCTATAAATCTTTTAAATACTAAGATAAATCACATCTCAGAGCATTATGTAAATAATTACATAATAAACTTCGTCTTGAATTTCAGTTTATTATGAAGCCGAATCATACGACGAAAATTAGGATGTTCATAATTTCATAAATTATCTTATCTTTTATCTACTATTAAGATAAATCATGTTAGATATACGAATGTACTTCGCTCTCTCTCGTTTCCTGTTCAACATTTTCTGTGGCTTTAGCTGATAAATAAATCATGTGCATATTGTTCTTTCTTTCATATATATCTATATATATATATATATATATATATATGTATACTATATATCTATAATAAATATTATATATATACACCACTAACACATATATAATAGATATATATACTATATAATATATATATATATTATATAACACACACACACACACACACACATATATATATATATATATTATATATATGTGTGTGTGTGTGTGTGTGTGTGTGTGTGTGCGCGCATGTGCGTATGTGTGTGTATGTGTATGTATATATAATGAATGTATGTAATACAAGTTACGAACAACATGAGCCGATACTTTCAAAACCCTTGTCATATTATGATACAATGTTATGACATAAAAACATTTTCAGGATGATAAGAACGCACAGAGCCATGACTCACTCAAACTACTAAATATATTTCCGGACAACAATCACAACACGAACTTACATTCCAACGGTAGTGGGGTAGGTAACCCTCTCCAAGCACTGACCAGCCACAATGTAGACAGACAGACTACAAATTGATAGACGAGTGATATAGCGAACAAGTGACTGAGAGCGGAAACAGGTCTCAAGAGCATGACTTTAAATAACGTTTAAGAACAAAACAGTTGATAATAAAGCTAACCTTAGAAATATGATTACATTACTCAAAACTGATAACAACGGTTTGTACAAAACAGAAAGGCAAATATGAAAGTAACTATAAACATAAAAAACCACAATCTGGACAGATAATCTGACAACACTGCCATTGCCAACACAGGAACATGATAACAAAATATAAGAGCCTGGGTAAGATAACAAATATAAAAACTTGGGCACGAGAATAAAAGCCGATGACAACTATGAGTACGAATGAAAAAATGCGATGATGACAACGATAATGATAATGAGGATGATGATGAGCAAACGGGAGTAACTGGGGTGGGGGAGGAGAGACGGGGAGGAGAGGGAGGAAAGAGGAAGGAGGAGGAGGAGGGGGTTTTGGGGACGGGGGGTGGGGTGGGTTCTCTATACCCACCAGCAATTGGCTAAGGAGAGCCTAAATATAAGCTCATCCCGAGAGCCAAATACAACAAGCCCAGTGGCCCCTCATCTCTCAAAAGGGAGAGAGAGAGAGGAGAGAGGAGACGAGAAGGGGACGAGATGAGAGAGAGAGAGACGAGAGTAGAGAACAAGCAATCGTCTAATGGAGAGAAAACTTCTGTTAATAACTCGCTGATGGTGGGAAGATAGATGGGTTAGGAAATTATATATATATATATATATATATATATATATATATATATATATCATATATATATATATATCACGCACAAACCAATAGCCTATCCCAACTATTATTAATAATATATACCTATTACCGAAAGAATTCGCAAAATATATAAATAGACAAGAGCGCGGGCGCATGCGCACACACAAACCTCTTCACATAAATTTACGTGGAAAAAAAAAAAGGGTGGGAACGTAATGGACACAGCAAACGTGGAAATTTAACATCGCGGAAGTACTGGCAAACACGTCCCGGTCGTCTCGTAAAAAATAAAATAAAATAAATAATAAAAATTGCGAAGACAACTTTTTTTTTTTTTTTTAGTTTTTTTTTTTTTTTTTTTTTTTTGAACACAACTTTATGTGGTATATCCATACTCCCCCACTCACCGTAACATGTCTACGGATAGTTAAATCCCCGTCCAGACTTGCCGTCGTCCAACCCAGGACTGCCTCTTTCACCACAGGCATCTGTCTGCTCATGACGATTGAGGGCACCTTAGTCCGAGCTTCAAGACGGTACGTACCGCCCTTGAGGCTGGAATTTACTATCTCCTCCCTTTCATATACATTACCGTAATATTTTTCGGTGTGGATTTTTTCAGTAACTAACTCTCGACTCAGTGGATTAAAACTTATAAATCACACGAAACAAAGCTTATGCCCGACACCTTAAAGTAAGAAATCCTTTTTATACGTCGATAACAAGAGGTCGGGACCAAAGACGCCCAAAACTAGCCCAGATCTGTAGGTCACGTCTCCGGAAAAAAAGAAGCTTATAGTCAGACGGAAACAGGTTTGAAAATTGCAATTTACTGAACAAAACTACAAAGAAAGCCTGCAATCAAGGTATTACGGGTAGAGGGGTTAAAGACGGTTTTATAAAAATATTTTTATTCACTGACTGATATAACCTGTTGTAAAATTACCAAAAGAAAACTAACTCTCCTTCGCGAAAGAAAACGGACTAAAATATAGAGCAACGAAGGACATAATGACAGCGAGGAAAGATAATTGTGATAATGGTGAAAGGGATGAAAGTAATGACAAGCGCAAGAAGTAGAACCAGGCTCAATCGCTCATCCGTCTTCTAATCCGCCCAGACAGGTAACTAGACGAATAACAGCTTAATGAAGGTGTCTGGGATGAGATGATGCACAGCCAATTGCCCTTCTTGATGTCTTAAGCGCCTGCCCAATTTAATAGGAACCAGAAGCTCTGGGATCACTTGAACATGAGCCAAAATATGAGTATGCTGCTGCTGCTACTACTACTACTACTACTACTACTACTTCTACTGCTTCAGACACAAGTAGGAGGTCGACATCGAATTCATCAATACAACAATAATAATAATAATAACAATAATAATAATAATAATAATAATAATAATTAATAATAAAATAATATAAAATAATAATAATAATAATAATAATAATAGTAATATTAATATTATTATTATTTATTTTAAAATTATTATTATTATTATTATTATTATTATTATATCAATTTAAAAATGAAAACGAAATTATGAAAATAAGGAAATTACATAATGCTCATCTCTCATTCACACACACAAGAGAGAGAGAGAGAGAGAGAGAGAGAGAGAGAGAGAGAGAGAGAATATATAATCACGACATAACTTATTTTCTGCTCACGAAAACTCTCGCAACATTGATAAAAACCCAATTAAAGGACAACCCTCCCTCCCCCCCCCCTCGCCCCCCCCCCCTTCCCCCCCAACCCCCCCCCCCCCAACTCCTTTTCCCTCCCCACAACAGCAGCATTAGACTTGAGACCGCAGAAAACGTCGACCATTAGACCAAACATTATGGACGCAGGTGCTGTCAAACACGGCCCCCAAATATAAAGATAAAGATGACATTTAAGTCACCCCTCGAACGACATAAAAAACGGGAATGTCTTTAACAGAACGGAGAAGAGGGAGACATGAAATGTAATACGGCGAAAATAACGCTGGAAAAAAATAAAAAAGTTACTTTGACGCTTGGCACATAAAGGACTTACAAAGGAGGGTCTTTTATATAGAATAATAGTGTTCAGATGATGTGGTCTTAGTTAGCATCACCACGCTTCGGAAATATTCAGCAGTTTATCTGACACTTAGAAGGAGAGTTGGCACGGTCAATAATAATAATAATAATAATACTAATAATAATAACAATAATAATAATATGGAGCAACCTTAAAATGCCATCAAGTTCAAAACTAAGCTTTCACAGTAGTACACAATGCTTAATAGAAGAAACAGCAAAGCACCGGTAAAATCAGATATTTCGAAAGACGACATAAACATTCAAAAATACTGTACCCCAGATAAACCACGCCAAACGTTAAACGATTACCGAAACATCTCACAGCTATAGCAGCGCCAAATTCACGAATCTAAACTGTGTCATTACGCTTAAAAGGCAATCATTTTCGCATCAGGAACACACACACAAACAGGAGGCTTAGGAAATCAATGTTACCCCATACAAAAAAAAAAAAAAAAAAAAAACACTCATGAAGCGAAGAAATGGCAACATTCACATCAGAGACTTAACTGGCATTACTGAGTGAAAGTAATGTATGAATACAGTTATCTTATACAAATACATGGCTTCCTAACGCTGACCTATTCAAGAACGTCCTCCGAAGATTCCGAGAGAGAGAGAGAGAGAGAGAGAGAGAGAGAGAGAGAGAGAGAGAGAGAGAGAGAGAGAGTCGGCACTCGGGTGTTGTCAGCAAAAGAACATTCTCACGGTTACATTTTAGATATACTGTAAGCCTTAAACTGAGAAAGACAATACGCAAGAAAAGATAAAATGAGCAGCAATTATGACAGTTACGTTACTTTTCATCCTCCAAGCGAACCGATTCTGTATTTCGAAGGAAGGTTTTAAATCCGTTGATAAAGCGTCGTGTTATTCGTCGAAACTAAAACAAACACGAGGGAACTTAAACTATATAACAAAAATTATATTATAAACAAACTGGAGAAGGAAAGGGAAAACGGGTTCAAGGTTTAAAAAAGAAACAAACAGAAGAAGGAAGGGGGAGAGAGGAGAGGGAATCCGCTCCGAATGATTTTTGGGCCGTGAGACAATATGCCATGGACCGCTGGCTGAGTAGGCTTATTAGGAGATAAGACAATATACAAAGCTTAGAAATAACGATGCGTACGTCGACAAGATTATTTTACTCCCGAGCAGGTTCAATAAAATAAGAGAAATAAACAATATATATATAATATGTGTGTGTGTGTGTGTGTGTGTGTGTGTGTGTGTGTGTACTCCATAAAAATATATATCACTATATTGTGATCCACATTTTCACGAAGCGCTGATCACTCACGTCTGTTAGAATTTTCTTTTTTAATCCTCCACATCAGCTGCGACCTACAGCAGTCAACTAAAATTCCTGGTTCCGTATACTTCAACACGATCAAAATCTGTTCTCTTTTCAAAAGCATGTGGAACTGCCTTCAATCCTCGCTGACTATAATTCTACTAGTAAAATCCTTAAAACAGGAAGCATAAAAATTACTGACTACCTAAAATACGGAAGTAAATAAATAAGTATACGACAGGTATACCGATAAATAAATAAACACATATATGCAATATAAAAATGAAAGATTGCAAAATAGTTAATTTGGATATTAAATCGCCCAAGATTAATAAACATAGTGTAACCATTTGACTCTGAGAGAAATATTTTCCATTATATTAGGAGAGAGAAAGTGAGAATCTGCAGACTTCAATTTAGGAGACAGTTTTCACAAAACGCAAAAACATTTAAATTTGAAACAATAAAACGATAAACATCGAGTGATATTTCTTAATTTCTTAACCCTTTCCCCTCAACACGAAAACTAATATTTCCAAAACTGGATTATGTAGCTCTCGTCCAGATGAGTAGATTCTCCTGAACATTTTGCCAATGAGATTTCACGACGAGCCAAAGTAAAGCTACTATAAACAACCATTCATAAAAAAACAACACACAATACATAACAAAGACCTTTATTTTCAAAACACGAGGTATCCAGTGATAACCATTTGAAGAGAAGGAGCCTCAACTCTGTGCAAAAGAGCCCCCGTCATCTTCAAAGGCCTACGGGGTGAAGTACTTGAAGCCAATAACTGCGCAAATTCCTTTTGATCGCTTTCCCTTTCTCTCTCTGTCTGGCACTACGCCTATGGCATCGACATTCTTGCCCAAATACGCCGCCGTGCCCTTTGGGCCTCCGCGCCTCGAGACGGAGATACGCCAGGCACGCGGCCATTACGGCGTCTATGGACCACAAAACTAAGACGGGTTTTCTTTGCACATGTCGAAATAAAGGTAAAGTCAGGGCATCTAATTGCTTGAAAAGTGAAGTTACCACTTGCCATAGTCTCTCTCTCTCTCTCTCTCTCTCTCTCTCTCTCTCTCTCTCTCTCTCTCTCTCTCTCTCTCTCTCTCTCTCTCTATATATATATATATATATATATATAATATATAGATAGATATATATATCATATATAAATACTCACAAACCTATCTTTCAAAAGCATGGTAATTATAATGTCAAATATTTCAAGGGTTTTCTATAATTTGCATGAGAGAGAGAGAGAGAGAGAGAGAGAGAGAGAGAGAGAGAGAGAGAGAGAGAGAGAGAGAGAATCCTTACTTAAATCTCTACGCTCCATAAACTCCACAGCACATGAGTCAATTCTTATCAAGCTATTTTATAATTAGCATTGAGATGAGTAGTAGATGACGAGGAGAGAAGACGAGAGAGAGAGATGAGAGAGACCGAGATGAGAGCATCCTTGCTTAAATCTCTACGCTCCATAAACGCTCCACAGCAACTAAATAAATAAACATGTCGCGAGACACTCATATTTTTTTTATCAATATATATATAAACTAAAATTTTTTATACATCTTTCCTTTCTTATTCGGTTGTAGTAGTAGTAGTAGTAGTAGTAGTTATGGGTCGAGGCAATGCCTTTGCAACGGCGCCTCTTAATCTTGAGTATTTTTTTGTTTATTTGTTTATCTCTTTCCTTTTTTTCTCTCTTTTTTTCCACATCAAGTATATAGTTTCTTTTCTTATTTCGTAAGCGTCAACATTCTCTCCAAACCTCCTCCCGCTGATCAGTCACGGGGATTTACCAATAGGGCCGGTGCGAATACCACAGGGTGGTCATATATAGTTGCTGCTCCAAGAAGTCCAACTGATCTCTGGCGAAATCAATCACTTCAAAAGAACCATTGCTACCAGGCATAAGGGTAACGGCGTCTTTCAGTCGATGTCATTTAGTACTCGGAGATTACAGATTGCAACAACAAACGACGAAAACAACACAACAAACAAGAACAAAAGCAGCATTTGACAGGATAGGCTAATATAATCAGTAACACAAGTACTGATGTATAACAAAAGCATCAATGCAAATGCGATTGTCTGCTATCAATATCACAATTCCTGCTTTTACTGTAAAAACATCGATAACTATACTCTGTTTTTTTCCATCTGTCCATCCGCCTGTGGTGTTTTCGCATGGTAACACTGCATCCCGGGCTTTAAAAAGTTACGCAGTGTGTACGTTTTAGGTAAATAAAAGGATATCTGGGTGTACATTTGCAACTGAAAAGTGTTTTAATAATTTGCTGAATGCGAATTACACCGTTAATATTCGAAATGGGATATTATTCAAAGCCCGGGACGCAGTGTTACCATGCGCAAACACCACAGGCGGATGGACAGATGGAAAAAAACAGAGTATAGGTATGATCCGACCTTCAGCTTAGGTACTCGAGACGCGTACAAGATTTTCCACTCACGCATAAGTTGAAAACCTTACATTCCTAACATTTAACGTCAATAAAAACGTGTTACAATCTCATCAATAAAAATAGCTACTTATTGGCATAATAATAATTCGTCGTTTGTACTTTTGCTACTCTATCAAGAACAACAACCATAGACTTGTATTTAACACAGGCAACAAAATATTCAAGAAATGGGAAAAAATATGAAACAATCCTAAGACAAATAAACCTCGAATACATTTCCTACATCGAAATACCAGAGCAAACCACGAAACTTGGAGAATTCCGTAAAGAATGCGAGACTGTAGGAGCAAAATGTAGATTTGGGCCCGAAGGCCTCCAAAATTCACGTGAGAATCTGTTAGCGCATGCTCTTCCGTGTCTAATGGCTTTACAAGACCCGAGTAGCTTAAAGACATGGCTTTACGAAGCCTTGGTCTCTAAATCGGTAAGCCTTACATTGTATGGATCACCGGCTTTTTCTTTCCCCCCATCAACCAGGCTTTGGAATGTTTTTTTTTTTTTTTTTTTTTTTTTTTTTACTCATATACCCTTGCATGCTATGAGAGATAAGTTTATCATTTTCACCTGTTGGGCCGTCTCCTTTCTTCTATACATAAAAAAATCAAATGTATAAAAAACGATTAAACCACTATGTTTCACAAGAATAAAACCAAAATTTAAAAAAGTACTTATTTCCAAGTAACCATACTTAAATTTTCATTCAGACTCCAGAATTAAAACGTCCTGTTCCCTTAAAATTCATGATAATACGTTGAAATAAAAATATATTAAGTTAACCATGCAATAATAAATCCACGTTACTTAAAATTTTTTTCTTTAAACGCTTATTTCCACAAATCAGTCATAATTTCATCAACATAACCTTCGCCGAATATCGAGTGAAAAGACAAGACTAGTGCACACGGTCAGCTGGTGAAATTGTAATACACTTATTTTGTATAAAATACTAAATGAAAATACTATCAAAATACATCATCATACCACACAGCAGTGAAGCTGTGGTCACTATGAATTCCCAGTCTCTTTTGAGAACGCCTGAAGGCAATCATGAGAATCACTGTTTTGTTTGTCTTGTATGGTGGTTTTACGTTGCATGGGACCAGTGGTTATTCAGCAACGGGACCAACGGCTTTACGTGACTTCCGAACCACGTCGAGAGTGAACTTCTATCACCAGAAATGCACATCTCTCACCCTCAGTGGAATGTCCGAGAATCGACCACGCCACTGAGGCGTTTATGAGAATCACTGGACTCTTTTAAAACTACGTCAAATAAAAATTTGAATCAGTGTGACATATAACACCAAAATAATACATGGCAGGCATAACATAAATGGGAATAACAGTTTCCTCACGTTAAAGCACTTCTTTATTTTTTTACATACCCTTCCTCCTATTTTAGTAATATATTCGTTTGGTTCATATTCAACCGCTCCTCCGTCGAGAAGCAACCCAACCCCCCAACCCCCCAAAAAAAAGGGGGGAGGGGGGGGGAAAGTGGAGGTTATGATTCAACAACCCCAGCATGCATTATCTCATTCAGCATCAATCTGAAGATCACAAGAGATCGTGCATCATTCGAACGAACCATTTCTTATGTAATAAAACTGACACCAGATTTTGTGACACCAATTTTGTGAATTTTTAAATAAATGCCATGACCTTTCTTCCTTAGGAACTGGGGAATAAGATTTTCTTTCGGCGTGTGAAGCCATTTTCCCTTTAACCATTCCAACTGTAAATTCAACACGGTTCAAACAACATAGAGCAACTGTCTACCTAAAGTAAGTATTCGTTTATGAAAGTGGTTAGGAAACCGACATAATGTAATTTGATATCTCTCATTCAGAAGTAAAAATAATGGTCTTATTCTACTGAAATTTTCTGAGTATGGTCAACGCTTTGAACGAACACACCAGACTCAAATAATATATATATATATATATATATATATATATATATATATATATATATATATATATATATATATATATAATATATATATATATATATATATATATATATATATCGTATATATATATGTATAACTGAATCACGAAAATTTGGAACGTGGTAAATCCACAAATAAAGGTATAAGCCACGAAGGAAAGATAAACAACACAGTTTCTGCAAGACCTTTCGACTCAACTCTGCTGAGTAAAGGACGTTGAGTCGAAAGATCTTGCAGAAACTCCGTTGTTTATCTTTCCTTCGTGACTTATACCTTTATATATATATATATATATATATATATATATATATATATACGTATATATATAGTGTGTGTATGTATAAATAATCTCAAGAAATTCACAAGATCCCAAAAATAATCGCCCGGAAATATCCACCGCGATAATTGACTGCGACAATCAAGCCGCGCTCAACACCGCAGGAGTCATCCAGTAATGAGGCTATAATTATCTGGCTGGTGGCTACTCTAATGACCTACATGCGTGAACTTAATAAGACGAAGGAAGCAGTAATATACATTAGTGTTTGTGTCTCTCTCTTTTGCGTCAGAGGCGAGATAAAATCATCAAGTGAGATTGGAAGTTTTCCTCTCGTTGGCCTTCATCTTCAGACTGGGGTTTTCCCTTGTAGTTTGTGTTATCACACTTATTTTTTTTAATTTCTTTGAGCTTACTTTCGTCCGTCTTGACAGCTATTTCATGGAAACATTCCTATCTTTCTTATCAAGACCTTCCAAAATGGCCAAAAATTTCAGTTTCACACGCTTTCTTATCTTCTTTCTGATTAACAAACCTCATTTCCTATTTTTAGATTCCACGGATCTTATTTCTCTCTCTTTTTTTATTTAAAAGACAAATTTAGCTTTCGTCTGTTGATATTCATCAAAATGATCCCATTTCCTTATTGTTTCCTCCTCTTTCCGCTTCCTACTAACAGTTAGCTTACAAACAAATGGGTAAAGTCGCTCCTTCCTTTGATCCCAGTGCTATGCACTAACGAACAAACAAACGCATGCAATACTATTCTCACTCCCCATTTCGTACCACTTTCTCACCCCCCTACCCCAATACCACTAACACACTCCCCCTTCTACAAATTCCTCACTTGTACGGTTGCAGCTCAAGTCAACGAACCGGGCAAGAGCAAAAGCAAGCCAGGTGGGGTCCCTTACATAATAGTGCAGATCTCTCTCTCTCTCTCTTTTCGCCATATACCATACCATATATCGTCAAGGGTGCAGTTCGGTCGCTTTTCCTTCAACCCCCTAATTTATTTTTAAAATTCGTATCTGCTTGGCTTCCCAGTCTATAGATATCCATGTCTACTTTTGCGTTATATTTAATTTCTTGCTTGTTTTGTCGTACCTGTCGTCGTCTCCTGATGTCTTCCTTTTACCTTCAGTCATCTCGTAATCGGCTTTCGCGCTGTCGTTTCAGTCGAAGGGAAAATTCAAGTTAAAAATCTAAATGAAAATCAATATCGTTTCACTCGTGATCTATATCATTTTTAATTCTGTTCTTTTCCTGTTTAGAGAAAATTCTGTTCTCAACATCATCAAAAACATCGATCACCTACATCTTAGTGACGTTATAGTGTTCTTGGAATGTTTCCTTTATTCAATAACCTCCTCTGCGTACTTTTAAACCACCGTTTCTTAAGCTTTCTTTTGTAGAGGATCTCCTTTTACTGAAAGTACTCATGTAGCGGACCCTTTATTATGACAATTTCCCTCTTGGGTTGTAAAGTGTTATCAGGGTATAATATATAGTGTTAAAATTGCTACTGAATTATTTATTAATGGCTTAAATGTTTACATTTTACTCTAAATAACTCACAATACTAATTTTGCAATTTAGTACACAAATTTTAGTGAACTTAACAGCAACGCTTCCTGCTCACATGACCCTGGCGGTCCGCGGACCACACTTTAAGAAACACTGTTTGAAACGAAAGCTATCAAGCTTTTTCCCAACAAATAATCATAACCAGTTACTTGAAATCGTAATGATCTATTCACTAATGCACAGTCAAATGTGCCTCGCTGTCGAATTTCTCAGTTCCAGAGGTCCTCAATTTATTCCTCACACCGTTGGACTCTGGAACAGCCTTCCAGGGATGTCGTGAAACTGGAACTTCAGAGGTTCAAGCGAAGATCTTATGCATTATTACCCTAATTCTATACTCCTTGCATTTTAATACATTTCAACCTATTTATCATTATATTTTTTCTTTTTTTTAATAAGTGGCATCTCTTCCTTCTGTATTTCCCTCTACCTCTCTTACTTCTTCCTAACGAACGCCATATTCTTTGGAAGCTTGAATTTCAAGTCAATAGCCCTTGTGGAATTGTTCTATACGAATAGGCTTCATGTCGTAATCACTGTCCATGAAGACAAAACACAACGGGCGTGACTCTGAATGGAGATTTTCCTGCGAAAATGATGGCTGGAACTCATGGCGAGCTTAATCGCAAAAAAGCAGATTGCCAAACATGTAAATAAGTATTGACAATCCTGGCCCTGAGAGATTATTATAAGAAACTAATGCGATTTTGGAATCTGAATATTAGTACACATAAATACACCTAAATTCTTTATATACTCGCATTCATAATATATATATATATATATATATATATATATATATATATATATATATATGTGTGTGTGTGTGTGTGTGTGTGTGTGTGTGTGTGTGTGTAGTGTGTGTGTGTGGGTTGTGTGTCTTGTTGTGAAATCCCGATGTACTTGTGTGTACGCGCGCGTGAAACTCGACATAACAAGTGCTCATAGAAGCGTATAACCGGAGCCATAAATGTTGACAAACCTGGAGTTAACGGGAAACTATCATAACTAAGCAATGCCAGAAAAAGTATCGTGTAAATGAAATATTTACATAACATAACACACTGTCTTTCTGTATACATAAACAAACATATATATATATATATATATATATATATATATATATATATATATATATATATACATTACACAGATCAATGCTGTAATGTGTTAATGTGTGTAACGCAACATACCAAGTGTTCAAGGGAGCGTATATCAATATCACGCGAGTCAAAGTCATGCCATTTGAGAGACAACAACTGACTTGACTTGAGCAGCGCAGCAAATAATTCAAATCATCCGCAATTTCCCATCTCCGTTTGAGGGGCTTGGCACCGAGATGAGGCTGCGAGACTTATAAGTCAATTTGCTCTCTGCCCTTTTCCCCTCTTGACATGGGTACGACGATCATGAGCTCCCGACGGCGTTTTGCGAGAGAGAGAGAGAGAGAGAGAGAGAGAGAGAGAGAGAGAGAGAGAGAGGAACTTCACACGTAATTCCTAAGCGTACATTACAAAGTACAAAATTAGCTGCTAAATAACACTGTCCATGTTTATGTAAAATCTACATCAGCAATTGAAACTCACGCAAACATATATTATCAAAATACTTACAACGTTGGTTAAAACACATACCCACTCATATGTGTATATATTTCAGATTACAACCGTCTCCCTCTATAGGCAAGTAGAAGGAGACAGTTGTTCTCCAACATATATCATTACCTTTCTACCTTTTGGCGTTCTTATTAGATGTAATTCTGTTTAAACACTAATATTTCATTCTAGTATATATATCTATCGTATAGATATATATATACTTATATACTATATATAATATATATATATATATATAATATAATATTATTAAGATTATTCTGTTTAAACACCAATATTTCATTCAATATTATATATTATATATAATATTATTATGTATTATATATATATATTAATATATCAAATATAATTATATATATAATATATATTATATATATTTCACTATAAGCCTTTTGCCCTTCTTGAAGGGATAGCGTCAGAGGTTTAATTAAGCTTTCCGGTTTCTCAACGAGTGTTTAAGAGAATGACGCTGCTATTCCGAAAGTCTGGCAACTAGTACACATGGGCACCAACAATGGTTCCCATTTAAGCTTTAGACTACAGGCAGTTGGCCCAAAGCAAACCGTGAGCTGTGCTGCTCAGCGTATCATTACATATAATATATATATATATATATAATATATAATATATATATATATATATATATAATAAAGTGGTAATCGACAAAAACTAACACTAGGTACAGCAGAAGACAAACAGTGATATAACTTGCAAAATTGAAAAACTTGAGCGGATGAGCTGTTAACTATCACAGCGTAAGTCAACCACTCCAACATTTAACAAAATGACTGATTACTATTAAAAACAACCGTTCTCCAACCTTCAGTCATTTAGGCAGTCGGCCACTGACCTAAAAATGAATATTCCGAAATCTCTCGGCCCACTTCAATCGGAGTCAGGTGTCTCAACTCAAGAGTAAGCGTCGGTTTCCTTCCAGACTCATTACCAACTTTCGGTCCTGGACCAAAGACGCCCTGATGACTCAGGCCTTTCGAAAGAAATCATTTTGCCAATCGCTGTCAATCTCTCTCTCTCTCTCTCTCTCTCTCTCTCTCTCTCTCTCTCTCTCTCTCTCTCTTTTAAGGATGGGGTGACTAATTGATGAATCACTTCCTTATCATCAATGTCCTTCCCTTTACAGCGGGTGGCTCTAAAATGTTGCAGCCTTCTGGTCCTCTGCGATTATTTTAGAGTGAGGACGTTAACACCATACTATTCTCCATTTGGGAGCGACCCTTCACAGTCGGCTAACGACTATGTACTAGTAACTGATTGCTTTGCTTAATTCAAAACAGGCACAATGGGCTTTGAAAGGAACGTGCCCAAAGCATTTCGTCTAGGGAGGGATTCGAATTCAAGTGCCTTTCACTGGTGAGGCAACAACTATATACATACATACATACATACATACATACACACATACATATATATAAAAGTAAGTATACGTATATATGTGTATACTTCGGAAATTTCTTTTTCAGCTCATTTAATTAGGGTACAAAATCTGAAATCCCACGAATCTACAAAGACAGAAAATATCTAATGTTCCTCCACTGTAACATGACAACTTATACATACATACATACGTACATATACATATATATATATATATATATATATATATATATATATATATATACGTGTACGTATATATATCTACTTCGGAAGCTTCTCTTTCAACACATTTAATTAGGGTACAAAATAAGAAATCCCACGAATCTAAAAGGAGACAGAAAATAATTATTGATTTTCCTCCGCTATAACATGACAACTTTCTCCTAATTGAATATACACCGAATGAACCCGCACTTAAAGTAAACATAACTCTCTCCTACCACATGTCAGACGACGGAAATATTTCTGCCATCTTACAATATAAAAAGGAAAAAGAAGTAAAACGACATCACAAGGAAATCAGCGAGACAAGAGATTGCGAATTTAACGACAAAAATAAAATTTTACGCCCCCTCACATGGGCACACAGACAGACAGACAATATACACACACACATACCGGCAACAATTTGCAAGTGAAAAGCACAGCCTTCGTTGGATTTAGGAATGTTCAAGGCAAAAAGCTTGAGACGGACATGGCTGACCCGAAGACATTTCCGGCCCAGTAACTGAGATGATACTCGAATTCCCTTTTCCCTAATGACAAAAGCGCCTCTTCACAAGCGGCACTTTCAATAACCAACCAAGAAACACAGGAGGGAAAAGGATTCCCCCCTCCCCCCATTCCGGAACCACATAGCCTGAAGGACTGACAAATTCGTAGGGAATAAGTTCAGATCTTTAACTGATGGGGTTTAAATCAGTGTTTAGAGTAGACTCAAGAATCAGAAATTGACGACAGTGAGTTCCTAATTCTCTGGTATTTTCTATTATCAATGCTAACAAGACTCTATATTCCACTATATTCCATCAGCTAAATCCCTGAACTTATTTTCTTTTTAATCTGTAATGGAAAAATGTTTATTCGGCAGAAGTTCGATTCTTTTAATTCTTAGCAAAGTAAAGTTCGATCCATTTATTTTCAAGCTCGACAAAGCATATATAGTTCGATACTTATCATTCCAAACGCAACACAGCAATGATCGATCCTTGATTTCCACGCTCAGCAAAGCCTCCTTAATTAAACTGATACTATCTCGTGGGTGGTAAGTCACCTAGCCAATGGTGTACCTACAGTACGTCATATCACAAAAAGAAACTTGTCTCCCATCACTCCCACCAGCCCTTCAGTTAGATTCGGAGACAACACCTGGTGGGGATTAATATCGGCTTATTAAGGACCTTGGCAACGTGTGTACGTCCAGTTAATCAAAAGACGAAGAAAAAATAATCCCAGTTATCTTTTTTATCTCAGAACTTAATACGTAAGGTCTATAGTTGTACACCAAACACGGAAGTGAACGTCTGGTGAGAAGGAGGAAGGGAGTGAAGATTAGGGGAGGGGGGGGGGTAGTGAAAGGTAGGGGGAAAGGGTTTTGATAGGGAGGGGTGGGGTTGAGGTGATAGAGAAGGAAAACGAGCAGTAGAAGGTGAGGGGCGTGGAGAGGCGGGGGTGGGGTGGGGGGGGGGGCTCGGAAAAGGGGCAGGGGAAGCCAGTAGTTGGACTGTTAAAATGCCAGAAAGAGATCTAAATGCATTACATTTTCACGGTATCGTTTCGCTGCGCGCATAAAAAAGTTTTAAAGGTTTTTTTTACTAACTACTTCTTACTCTTCTTCTTTGTCTTAGGTGACATTTTCATTATCGTCTTTCAACGTCCCCTTCCTCTCTTACTCTAGTCTCCATCGTTTTTCTCCCTCCTGGTTATCGATTGCTGTCTTTCTACTGTCCTCCGTTGGCCCGTTCTTTCATTTCCACTGATCCATAAATCTTAATCTACTTTTTGTTTTGCTGCTTTGTTCTCTTCAACGAATTTCATTTCCTCATTCTCATCGGTTAAAAAATGCTGTGTGATATTCTTTGAAGCTTTTCAACCGAGACGGAATGATCTTTACGATCCGCACACGGACAAACTTCAGTTGTTCTTGTTAGAATAAACTGGCCTTGTGCCAGCACTGCCTCCTACTCCCTGGGCAGGAAAAAAACAATCTTACTCCTTGGGCAGGCAAAAAGAAGCTTTGAAAATTCAGCTCCAGAAAGCATAAAAATATTCTCCACAATGAATTACCATTTTCAATAGGCGCCACCCCCCCACCCCCCCTAAAGAATTTTGTTTCAATAAAGCCCAAGAAAATAAAATACACATAACAGTTAAATCTAAGACTCCTTCCCTTGCAAAAATTAAAAAATAAAATATTCGCAAAAATGTCTCACGAAAACTGAAGACGCTGTAAACGGAATGAAAGAAAACCCCTACACATTAGCTTCTACAAATTCCTCAGTGCATGCGAAGGGCAGAGGCGCTGGCAAAAAAGGCCAACTTGCTCTTCGTACCTAAGGTTCTTACTTCATATTAAAGGCCAACTCTTTCCTATGCCATCATTGCCAGGACTGAAATAATGCAGTTGATTCCTGGTGACGTCGAGAGTGTCTCTAAAAACCAAGCTGAAGAAGAAGAAGAAGAAGCAGGCAGAGAGAGAGAGAGAGAGAGAGAGAGAGAGAGAGAGAGAGAGAGAGAGATCTGACAGCTAGATGTGTACAGCTGGGTACTACTATACACGAGGCTTTTGAGGCATCACGCATATAAATATAAGGTTGAAAGGAATGAAGGGGGCCCCCTTGAAGTGCATTAATGGCTCCTGTCATTTTTACGCGCCTTGTAGCTGCAACCGTGAAGGAGAGAGGTAAAGATAAAAAGAATGGGCGAAGAGGGAGGGAGGGAGAGAAGGAGAGAGAGAGAGAAAATAGAGAAACCTAGTAGAACCCCTGTATAAGATAAATGCAACTCTGTTTTTTTTACGGGAATAATGCAGGTGTTGGCAAATTACTGAACTTGGACGTCCCTGTTGTGTTACTGTGAGAGGTTAATACTCAGTGCTTGTTTGTTTGCCGGCTTAGAAGAAGGTATAAAGATATCGAATGTAATAACATTCAACCGAAACATTATTTATATCATTGCTTTACATAATCTCTCTCTCTCTTCACACACACACACACACACACACACACACAGATATATATATATATATATATATATATATATATATATATATATATATATATATATATACGTATATATATATATATATATATATATATAGCACCTCTGCGTTTGTTGCATGCAAATCTTACAGCCAACGACAAAAAAGAATTAACCACATATTCTCAGATTTCTACAACCCTGATCAAAATAAAAGAGCTGTGCAGACATAAAGCCCCACCCCAACCCGACCCCCCCTCCCCGCCCCCTCCAAAAAAGCTAAGGCAACAACAATAATTTTCATGTTTCCCACGCTAATTTCAACAAGGGCTTAGCTTTGACAGTCCCGGAAAGCCTACACCTACCGAATGAGATTCCCAGAGAAAAGGGGGGTTAAGAAAATCCTACAGGAACCCCTCATAGGCCTTGCGGACTCCTCCCTCAACTAGTCCTCAACACTAGGCAATCTCAGTTTCTTAAGCTCTTCTTGTCAGCTTTGAGGGGGGAGGGGGGAGGGGGGCGGTGTTGCATTCTTAACTTCCCACTTTAGCGAAAGGCCCTGTCCTATATGGTGATTCTCATAAACAAGTTATTGGCATATGTGGTGAGATATTTTTTCTATCAAACTCTAGAAGCTAATATTTTTATCAGAGATTTTTTTTCCTTCAACACTTCACATAAATGAAACTATTATTATTATTATTATTATTGTTATATATATTATTATTATTATTATTATTATTATTATTATTTTATTATTATTATTACTATAATTGCTGATTTTCTATTATTTTTACTATTCCTCTACTTTGCAAGGCAAGATGCACGAAAATTCAATTTGCAGACATAAGAGACAAAGTTAACCCTGAAATAACTACTTCTGTAGCGAGACTTCTTACAGACGAAAGTTCACCTTAAAATGATATACAAAAAAAAGTATCGCCAGCATTCTTTGAGAATAGAACCAGCATAGATTATGCAATATAAAAACCAGATTCATGCACAATTTCCACGATAACGAAAGATACACTTATAAAAAGAGAGGCGGGTTGAAAAGACGTCCACAAAACAGAACCAAATAAATTTGGAGTTATTTTAGCTCTGTTGCCAAAATTCAAGCAGACAAATGTATCCTTTTACTACAACGGCGCCACCTGAACCATTAGGGACCGTCAGAGTGCCAGAGCCATTTCCGAACACACTGCTTGGAGTCTAATCTCGTGTATTCATTAACTGAAATAAAGAATTTTGTTTGTTTGTATGGTGTTTTTACGTTGCATGGAACCAGTGGTTATTCAGCAACGGGACCACCGGCTTTACGTGACTTCCTAACCACGTCGAGAATGAACTTCTATCACCAGAAATATACATATCTCACCCCTCAATGGAATGCCCGAGAATCGAACTCGCGGCCACCGAGGTAGCACGCCAACACCATACCGACCACGCCACTGAGGAGCTGAAATAAATAATTTGATTGGTATATCTAAGCTGGATAAAGAATCTTATCGGTACATTTAACACGAATAAAGAATCTTACCGGCATACTTAACTCAAATAAAGAACCTTATCAGTACATTTAACTCAAATAAAGAATTTTATCAGCACACTTAACCCCAATAAAAATCTTATCGGTATCATAAACCCAAAGACTCTATTCATCATGCCTAACTCGAGTAAAGCATCTTATCGGTATCTTTAACTCAAATAAGGGATTAGGTCTGTATCTTTGATGATGAAATGTTCGTATGTTTGGTCTGTAATGTATCACATTACAAAGCTTGCTGCCGTGCACTTCATACATAAAGATACGGAACTACATAACTCATCAGCCCACATGTGGTTGTTGAAAGCTCATATAAATATAAATAGAGCCACTCTTCTGTGAGAAAAATAAACATAAAAAAGATTAGGAAAAAAAAAATAAAACATTCACGTCTTTTGTTAGACAAAAATAAAATTTCCTCATAAAACGTGAAAGAAACCATTCAAGAATTTAAACTTATTAGTTAAAAGACAAGTCGTTTGTAATAAAAGACAAAATCACTTTTACTTTTAGGTTTTTGCTTTTTTTTTTTGACGTGACGTCAATGAAAAATGGGCAATTTTTCGGCGTAAAGGAAGACTTTCTCGCTAAAAGCACGGGGTGAACCATTCCTAGAGCAATTTCACAGCATCCATCCCTAACGCGAAACATAACACACACAAACGAGGCAGTGCAGAGCGATTAAGGTAATACGAAAAAGTGGAAACAAGTGATAAAAAGCAGAAGGAACGATACGCGACGTCATAAAACCAACGTAAGATACAAGGGGGGAAAGTAATTCAAGGAATATAAAAACAAAGATAAAAATACGCCACAAAAGGGTTTAATGCGGTTAAAAAAAAACAAAATATGTAAATGAAAGGGAAACAAAAATACATAAAAATAAATGTGCAAAATATGATAAAAAGAAGTGGAACTAACGATTAACAGTGAAACAAAACAAAATGAAGCTAAAAATATAACAATATCAAAGAGAAGTAAGCCACGAAACTTAAGAGAGGTGGTCAAAAGTAAATCAGAATAAAATAGCATAAAAATATGTTATAAAAAAAGAGAGACAAGATACTACACCTGCAACTATGCAACGAGTGCGAACTACGAAAGCAACCGTCTGCACCTCTTGTTGGCCGGAAAGAAAATCAGGTTAATTACGTAATTTTTTTGTTTGTTTGTTACCTGACGGTGTACACCAGCATTTTTTACAAATTATTATTATTCTTTAGTCACGTTATTTAAGCCCCAAAATGGCTGGTATCTTTTGTGTCAGTTCTCTGGTACTCGAATAACAGTTCCATTGTCTTCGAAAACCAAATATGTCGAATAAATTGAATACCTTTTTAAATATAATTTTTACATCACTGCAACGAATTCTTAGAAACTACGAAAAAAAGAAGAACCGGAAAGTCATCATAGAAAGTTCTGGTCCGGTGGTGGAAATGTCCGGAATAAATGTCATTACAATATAAAAACCAGACTTTTCACCGAAGTACTCATTCTCGACCTTTAACAATTTGTATTGTGTCAAGTTCTAGCCGATTACAGCCTCACATGACCCATAAATAAGTATAATACAAAAGCCTGAATGCACAAAATATCTGGTATGTACCTAAATTTACTGAAAAAGAAGACTTCTGGTACTGTACAGGTATTAAAACCTGATGTTGGAGGGAATGTTTTCCTTTTTTTTCATTCGTTATATTTTCGGCTATTACCTCAGCAACTATATGGATATTGGCAATTGTCATTTTTTTTAACTTTACCTCGTGTATCTAGTTTATATGTACGTAACTATAGTAATGTCTCTACTTCGTATGTTCGATGTATATGACCTCGTACTGAAAATATAGATGATTACCATTATAGCGCGTGGTAGCTGCCATGCTACATTAATGTTTAGCAGAAATCAAAATAATTTTTCAGAAGAAATAATACAAGAAAAACGAGTCCCCATAACGCATCATTTTTGCATTTCACAGAAGGTAGCTTTTAAACGACTACAACACGTAACGAAAAGTTGCTGGTAAGAATCCTGTCGTAATAAAACTAGCAAAAAACGCTGGTAAATAAGCATATCTTTAGGGCATATAAACTTCGAGCAGCGCAGATATAAAACAAAATCGCTCACCTAAACAAACCATAAAAAAAAAGCAATGTTTCTCTTTATTGAGAAAATAACACAAACACAAAGTGTCGTGCGCAGTCTAAACTAACAAACTCTCTCTCTCTCTCTCTCATCTTCTTCTTGAGACCATGTCTGTCACAAGGTCCAAATCGCGAGAAAGTCTTCCGTCGTCGACCAATCCGCAAAAAGTTGGAAAGGGAAGCAAGCACAGAAGAATTATGAGAAGCAGGTGCAAGCATAGGAGGAGGAGGAGGAGGAGGAGGAGGAGGATGATAGGATGAAAGGAGAAGAAGATCAGTTGTAATACTTTCACGGTACGAGATAGGGAAGGAAGAAAGCGGTGAATTATTAGTACCAGTACTAGTGAATGTAAGTGTTAAAGGTTAATGATGATTAAAGGTTAATGATGAAATACTCCTACCATTATCACTCAAAATATTATATCGAAAGACAGGTCGACGCTGAAGATAATGTTTGTTGCAAGAGAACAGTAGTATATTAGTAGTAGTAGTAACTACATATATTTCTACTGTGGAAAAAAACAGCTTAATGAGGATATTGGAAAGAAAATTATGTATAAGATCACTGGGCCTGCGTTATGTAAGAAAAATAAATAAATAAAGAAAGAAAGGAAGCAACAATACTAAATGTTATACTTGTAAGGTTAAGCTGTGTGACTATGAAATCATTGATTTTCATTTTATATTAATTTCTTATTTCGGGGAAGACTTATACATCATCATATTCATATGACTCCTCTCTTCCATTCAAATCGCCTCGCTCTCTCTCTCTCTCTCTCTCTCTCTCTCTCTCTCTCTCTCTCTCTCTCTCTCTCTCTCTCTCGTTTCACTGTAGCAAACTTTGTAGTTTATTATTGTTATTCTTTCCTGCAACTCGACAATGCATAAACACAATTAAATACAAGAATAATGAAAATAAAAAAATTTTAGATCTCTCAAACAGACTATTCTACGCAAAAGAAAAATCAGAGATTTATTTGTAATTTTATGAAGCAGTTAAAATTCCAGGAACGAGACAGAACGATCTGGAAGGGCTCAGAGGCTACAAGGAATGAGTGTGTGCGTGTGTGTGTGAGAGAGGAGAGAGAGAGAAAACGTCATTCACCTATATTAACTATTTTCAAGAAAGAGGAGGAGAGAGAAGAGAGAGAGAGAGAGAGGAACGTCATTTACTTATATTAACTATCTTCAGAGAGAGAGAGAGAGAGAGGAGAGAGAGAGAGAGAGAGAGAGATAACGTCATTCACCTATATTAACTATCTTCAGAGAGAGAGAGAGAGAGAGAGAGAGAGAGAGAGAGAGGGAAAAGACATTTACCCTTATTAAGAATCCTGAAAATTGCTATAAGAACATTTGAAGACGTCCCAACAACATCGCTAAGAGGCAGATTAAGCTCAAAATTGTTTACGGCCGCCACAACGCGGAACAAATTCAGGAGACGTGAAAGTAAGATGCAATTTTCTCGAAACTTGCAGCAGTTGGTATCATAAAGAAGTAAACAAACAAACAATCAGTAAGGAAGTATGTGCGCTCGTAGAGAGTAATTTCTAGCAGTTGTCACAAATAAGAGAGAAAACGCAGACACAATGACATTCAAAATGAAAATGTAGCTGCCTCGTATATATATATATACATACATACACACACTCACACACACAATTATATATATATATATATATAGATATATATATATATATATATTATAATATAAATATATAATATGCGCCCAGAATATAATTTCTAATAGTTGTGACAATATACAATGTACTCGTGCACAATGATAGGTTACAGATAAACAATACAGACTTACGGACACACAGATTTATATATATATATATATATATATATATATATATATATATATATAATATATATATATATCTGTGTCCGTATGTCTGTATTTGTTTATCTGTAACCTATCATTGTGCACGAGTACATTGTATATTGTCACAACTATTAGAAATTATATTCTGGGCGCATATTATATATATATATATATATATATATATATATATATCTATATATATATATATATATATTATATATACACACATATATGTATATATAATGTGCAGAATAGCAATATTTTAATTATGAAAACAATATCTATCTGCCAAGACCAGTTCTCGGAGGAAATTTCAGCAGAAACAGTAAAACTCTTGTCAATTAATTTGGAGTAACTTGGCCTTTGTTTGTGACAGAACAGAGCCAATTGTCCAGCAGAGTGAGAAGGCTAGAGCCTTCAGGTGTCCAAAGGATTAAGTTATAAAAGAAGAAAATTTAATTGTAAAGAAATATCAAAAGCTAGAAAGGGTCGAATTTCTCAAGATCAGAGGAAAATCTATGGCAAGCAGTGTATACCATAGAAGACGCAAAATTGGGGGAGTTATGTTTTAAAGGGATTACGTCTTAATTAAACTACTTCTTAACCCTTATTGAATATACTTTTGACGCGAAGATACAGATATGGGTAAAATTCGCTGGCTCGAGGTCGATTATCGGTGCAAATGGCCGCCTCTCCCGAGGCGAAGACAACAATAGAAGTCTGGTCATATCTGGTGCATGCTTCAAGGATTCGGGGAGAGAGAGAGAGAGAGAGAGAGAGAGAGAGAGAGAGAGAGAGAGAGAGAGAGAGAGAGAGCAAAGGGTGTGAGCAAAGGTGTCCTCCGTTGCCAGGTATGCTAAATATGTCCCGCATAGATCTGCTTGACTGCCTAGGCGTCTGCATTGTCAAGCAAGTGACAAAGGCACTCCTTGTTGACACAGGGGGGAAAATATACATCAGATAAGAAACATAAATTAAATGTCAACGTATGAAAAGGATTACTGAAAATGTCAAACAGGAGAAACAGAGCTGAAGTACCAGTGAGGAGGAAGACTGACTGAAGTGTAATAGTATACGAGAAACAAGAATGAAAATGGTAAAAGTACAAAATAAGAATAAAACGTAATAGGAGAAACAAGACTGATTATGCAATATATAAGAAACAGCGGAATAAATACAACATGTAAGAAAGACGAAGAAATGCAGGAACAGGAATGAAATGTAACACAAGATTCAAATTTTGTATCATTACAGAATATCGAGAAGTGAAAATAAGTAAATTTCTTTAAGCTATAGTTTTATTACACACATGAATACGGAACAGTTACACATACACACCCACACACACACACACACACACACAACACAAATCAACCGAGATCCTTATCTGATTCTCTTTTTATTTCCATTTAAAGGTTTAAAAAAAGGGGAAAATTAACCTGTTACAATAATCCAATTTAGGAGATCACCATTCTTAACAGGTGTAATAGCTAGGCACTGAATAGCTTCTCACGAAAGGTTGGGCGCCTGACCAAGGAGCCATAAAAGTTTAATAGAGAGAGAGAGAGAGAGAGAGAGAGAGAGAGAGAGAGAGAGAGAGAGAGAGAGAGAGAGAGAATACACAACACACTATATTATATATATATATAAATATCTATATATATATTATTATAATATAAATATAATATAATATAGAGAGAGAAGAGAAGAGAGAGATTGAAGAGGAGAGAGAGAAGAGAGAGAAGAGAGAGGAGACAAACATACTATATATATAATATATATATATATATATATATATATATATATATATATATATATATATATAGAGGGATGAGAGAGAGAGAGAGAGAGAGAGAGAGAGAGAGAGAGAGACGGGGGAACTGAAAACAGCAATAAACCTTGAGACGTAACAGCAGCAGTTGATAATCAAAACACCCACAGAATGCTAAATGGCTCTCAAGTGTTACTTGGATCTCTGAATTGAGTCCTCGAGAGAAGTTTGGCAGTCGCCGAGGTCAGCCCCTGCACCGTCGACTGAGAACAGCAAAGGTAGTAAAGGTAGTAAGTAAGAAAGCCTCCGAAAGGAGGAGAGGAGAAACGGAAAATAAAATCTTCAAGCTGCAATACGAGAATAGAGAACGGATTATAAATCAAAATATATCTCGGGTAATTAAAATGAAGTAATATATCCTTCTTCACAATATACTTCACAAATATTCTTGAGAATAAACACGGAATAAAACGAAAGAAAAACAACAGTCCCCTGTATTAACGCTCTCTCTCTCTCTCTCTCCGGGAAAAAGAGAACACAAGAGCCAACATAAAGAATAAACTAAAGGAATCTATGATAAAACCATCCAATTTAACAGGTCTCTCTCTCTCTCTCTCTCTCAATTAGGATATAAGAAACACCGCTATCCTTTGCGAAAGAAGACAAATGATAACACTTCATTAAAAAAACCATCTCCCTCTTAACATCTTTCGTAAATGAAATAAAAATAAAATAAAAGGCAAATTGCTCTTATAATACCTCTCTCTCTCTCTCTTAGGTTAAAACCCCCACTTTTATAAAGAGTTAAAATAAAAGTTAAAATCCGGTTTTATTTTCTACAAAAGACCGGTGACACTTAAAGCGTCCGTCTGCGCAGACAATTGGTGCCACATTTTGCAGCGACACGTGAAATGCGCCACGAAATTAACGGGGTTTGGTAAAGACCAGACGAGACTCGTTTCCTACAGTTTTCTACCCTCGGGTTTCGCTCATTTACCTCTTCGAGGCTTCCAGCTCTTTCGCAGGTTATACTTTACTGCAGGCCTTTCTTAATCTTTATATAATAATAATAATAATATAGGTGAACTGATAGCTGGCTGTTTCCTAGACCTTTTTGCACAAGAAAACTAATACTATACAGTTTTAAGACATTTCATAATTGTGTGTACACACACACACACACACACATATATATTTAATACATATATATATATATATATATATATATATATTATATATATATATATATATATATATAAAATCACAAAACGCACACAAAACTGTATTATATATATGTATATATATATATATATATATATATAGTATATATATATTATATATATTCACACAAATACATGGTGTTTGTGTACGTGCATCTAGCCTGTGCTAGTATAAGCGAGTGGCATACAGTAACAACCATTAAAATTCAAACTGAATAAATAATGCTACTGTACTTCATTTCCATTAAAAAATTTAAGAAAACCAAAGAAATCAAAATGTATAACCTCGTTGACGTAAACTTGGTTGCAACCAAACACAATAATCAACCACCTCTTGAAGACACCCTTACCTTGCATCTCTTCCTCTTAGTCAGTCCCTTGATGCTCTTGAGGGTCTGTTATTGATAGTCCACAAGCAAGCATGCAAAGAAGTAAAGGCAGTGTTACTTATAAACTCCATTTACTAGATATTCAAAGGAAAAGTAAGAAAATTCCAACATCTTTTTTTCAGAAACAGTTAGAAAAGTAAAACCGCACCTTGAAGCTCAGTGATTACCTAATTCATATTCCTTACATAAATCACAATACATGAACGAAAACTCTTTTTTTTATCATGTGTTGAATTACGTGACTTTTATTTCCGTAGTGCCTTAATTATATAAGTCTACGGCAAATTCACAACCAGTTCCAGTCACCATTTGTGGTCAGATAAGCATAATACAATGGACATACACGTTAACAGTAACAATAATAATAATACTAAAAATAACACACAACAAGTTATGCTACTTACTGTTCAAACATAATAATAATAACAACGCACCAAGTTATGCTACTTACTGTTCAAACATCATAATAATAATAATAATAATAATAATAATAATAATAATAATAATAATAATAATAATCCAGTTACACTAGGTATTGTTGAAATTATCAACGACTCATTCAAAATTATGTTAATTCATGTTTGCCTAGAAAAACCTTGAGTAAATCCTGTCCAAATTGATACTACTTTCACTTTCACGCATAACAAAAAACCTTCGTGTTCTTCAACATGTACATAATTGAATTTTTTCTTCTAACACTTGTTAGCATATATTCACGCAGAATTACATATACATATATATAATCATATATATTTTCTGTGTTTACAATCATAATAAACTACAAATAAATTATTTATAATGGCTAATTATATATACAGTATATTTATATATATTTTTGTGTATATATATACTAAATATAAAGATTATATATGTACACACACATACACACACACACACACTTAAAAAGGCATTTGTGTAATAAAACACTTCAAAACTGACTTTGTTCCCAGTATCCATCAACTCCACCGTACATATGATATACAACCAGTTAATCTTTAGCGTCATCTCAAAATCCACAACAGATAACGAGGGGTAGAATATCACTTAACAGTGCATTCCATTAAGCAGTCGCTCCGGATATACTCTGGTAACAAAGATTTATTCAATCAACCACCAACTGTATGTATATACTGGTACAATCAGCTGCTTTCTAATCAGGATATCACGCCAGCTCAAGGCCAACCTTATGCAGCAGAACTGCTTGAGTATTGTTTAATATGTGCAAACATCACAGGGAAGATGTCTGAGAATCATTAAATTGCATAGCATGTATCCACAAAATAGAATACGCTTATGGGACAAAACTGAGGAGGAGTGAGAAGAGAATGAAAAATACATAACATGAGAAACAAACGACGAAATCTAAGAAAATCTAACAGAAACCACCCTCTCTCTCTCTCTCTCTCTCTCTCGTCTCCTTCTCTCTCCCTCTCTCTCTCTCTCTCTCTCTCTCTCTCTCTCTCTCTCCTCATGTATCATCCGACTGTTCTCTTGCACCGGCAGAAATTAACGCAACTCTTTCTCCATGATTTGCAGACAATCATTTTTGAAAGATATATATGAAAAAGACCGTGAAAACAAAAACACTCACACACCCACACACACGCGCGCACACACACACACACACACACACACACACATATATATATATATATATATATATATATACATATATATATATATATATATATATATATATATATATATATACACACACACGAAGATATATATTATTTCATCTTTACAAATCATGACTAGCAAAATCAACATAATTTAGGTTTAATGTGATAAACCCACTTTAAAGTACCAACATCATGTTAACTCAATTCATGTTTTCTTATTCAATCTCCCACAAAAACCCAGACAATAGACAATCAAGCCAAATAACAAGATTAAACATTAACAAGGAGTGAAGGTAAAATATTTGTGTAAATACTCCCTCAAAATTAAATTAATAAAACCAAGATTGGAATAAATTTATTGGCAGTTTTATCCGTAAAAAGTCAAATACATTTACTCGTTACTAAGGATTTTTAAATACAAATAAAATTTCATTAAATAAAATAAAGTACGCGTGCATATCTAAATCTGTTCAACAATTAACTCAAACACTGAAAAGTTTATGAGAAAGATGATTGAACATTACCGAAGCAATGATCCATTACTTGATAAGCTACATCATCTTAAACCAACACCTTGAGACGGCTGATTCTATCACTAAGTTCTTAGAACTTCTATAGACTATAAGTACCCTTACACAAGCAACAGCGGTCTATGAGAAAGTATCTGTTAGGTGGCAACCTAAAGAAATAACTCCAAGACACAGCAACGCACATACCGTTTTGTGATAAATAACTCTTTGAATCCACGTGGTGTCGCTAATGGTGCCCTGAACCTTGTGGGTATAAGGGCGCGCCAGCGTGCTCATCTTGCTGAGCACAGCAGCTGCCCTCGTTGACTTGGAGTTGATAAGGACTTTGAGGGCAGACACAACGTTTATGGCATTAGCATAAACATTTGCAGTCCTCCGGCTTACTCTCCCAGGTGAATCGCTTCCTTCTAACTTCTTATGGTGACGAAGCTCTCGGGTCAAGGAAGCGTACTTGGGGTCGTTTTCGTCGTCAAGTGCAATGACAAACTCATCTTGAGAGTAGTCGGGTATGTCAGCATATATAGTCTCGGCATTATCCTCATTGTCGTCCACGTAACGTAGTTCGTCCATGCTGATAGAGGTGGGGACAAGAGCCTTCTCTGCTTCCAGCACGTCAGTTTCATCAGCCTCCTCCACTCGTCGGAGATTTTTGGGGATGTCGTAGGTGGACAAGAGTTTGGCCAAAACTTCCTTTTTTGATTCATCACTGGTTGCAGTATTAGACCCAATTCGACGACTAACTGCTTCTAGTTCTTGTGCTAATTCTTCTACAAGCTGACTCAATTTTGCACGGCCTGTTGACTCAGTATCTGAGCTCTCGACTAGTGAAGTTTCTGATGCACTAAAGGACGAGGTTCTGGTGATTCTACAAGCTGTGGTAATTCTCCAAGTTTGTCAGTTTCGTGTATCTCAGTTGCCTGGGTAACTGACTTTGATGTGGCAGAGCTCAATGTAGGCATTGTGGGTTTGGAGGAAGCTGATGGCCAGACTATTGTAGTAGGTGAAACTGGTGATATAGGTGATGAAGGAGAAAGAGGTGAAGCCCCATCAATTCCAGTAGGGGCTGCATAGCCTGGATTGTTAATAGTGATCACTGCTGGCCTACTTGGTTGAGTTTGTGAGATTTCTGAGGCACGCACTGTTACTTTGCCATAGCAATCGGTCGAAGCAGCACCAATGGTTGCAGATGCAGGGGCACAGCCAGTAATAAAGCTCTCACGTTTCTGCATAGCTTCTTCCCGAGGGGTGAGGGGAAGCGGTTTTGCATATATGGGTTCCTTGGGTTTTATTTTACTGTAAGTTGGTTCTTTTGAGTCTTTGCTGGACAGCCTGGCAAGTTTGCGAACCTTACTGTAAATTGGTTCCTTAGGCAATGTATTGCATTTTGTATCTTTGGTTTGGGAATAATCTGCATTGGATCTGAGATTGGAAAAGGGACCAAGTGTGCCATACTTTGAAACTGGAATAACTTGGTTTGGAGGATCAGGGCTGGTTGGGCTGGTAGGAGCTGAAGCAAATGGAAAACCTTGTAAAAGATGAGGAGAAGTTGGACTTGTGGGACTTTGAGGGACAAATGGAGCATGAGGGTCTCTTGGGTTGACTGTGGTATATTTTGGTTCGGGCTTAACTACTCCAGAAGTGCTGGAATTTGCTTTGGCTGAACTGGGCTCGATGGGCTGAAAGCTCGTTTCAATACTCAGCTTCGGTTTAACTTTTGCATATATTGGTTCTTTTGATGGATCCTTTTTCTTAATAATTCTACTGTAAATACTTTCCCTTTTTGATACTGTCGCTGTTTTGGTTTCCTCTTGGTTAGGAACCTGTGGCCCAACCATCGTATTTTCACTTGCAATAATACTAGTCGTCATCTTAGTCGACGCGACTTCTGTTGGTGCTTTTCCACTAACCTCCCTTATTTGTTGCCCAACTGATGAGGACATAAAAGAGGACGATGTAGAAGAAGCTGTAGTTACTACTTCTGGATGTGCTCCGTCTGCCTGAACAGTTTCATTTCTTCCTTCCATAGGAACAGCTGGAAATGAAAACCGATGTGTTTCCTTATGCTCAGGAGTTACAGGGATAAATGCGGATCTCCTTTTTTCAACAGTCTCCGACAGTAAAGAAGTAAATGTTGATTTTGAATTGTCACCTTTTTCTGAGAGCATAATATCAGAGTCTGAGAAATAACCTGAAGTAAGACTCTCGGCTCTGCAGGTCGAGGCTATACTGAGGGTTGTAGAGGAACTCTCAACGGCCTTTCGGAGCACAACTTTAGTAGTCTCTGTAGGAGTTTCATCTGCTGATAAAACAAGGGTCTCATCACTGGTATTAAGCAAAGACGAATCATGAGGGTGCCTCTCACTTTCATCAGATGTGTCCAGCAAAGGTAACTTGTCACTTACATTCACCACATTCCCATCGACCTTTTTCAAGCGCTTACTTCGAACATTGTCAGTTATATCTGTTATTTTCTCCACCTCTTTCATGACTTCATCCATCAAACTCGTACTCCCAACATTTGTTGGCGTGCTCTTAAGTTGTTTATCACCAAGACTGGGAGCCAGCATCGCTTCCCTGGGCTCCGTGTGTGCGTCCCCGCCCTCCATCTCGATTATCTCTTTAGTTATGGTGTCGTGCGTGGTGTCAAGATCAGCAGTCCCTGGAGCTGGAGCTGCTGCACAAGCAGCCGCTTCGCCCACTGCACCATCCACCCAGTCTAGGCATGCACTGTCTAAAGTATCTGCTTCGCAATAGCTACTAGGCCGTGAACCTGGTGCCAAGCTGAATTCAGTGGCACTGGTTGGGCGGGAAGATGGGGTTTTATCCAATCTTAGAGTGCCAGGGATATCGCTCTCCGAGAAGGGGGCATTGCCCAATGGCATGCTCTTCCTCTGCTGAGATTTAGATCGACGAGAAGTCGACAGTTTGTCAACAGACATGCTAAGTCTGTGCTTAAAGTTTCGAATCTTATCCATATTATTTTGGTCCACGACACTAACATAAATCTTGAGTGTAAACAAAGCTCATAAAAATAGATACACACCCCACAACTTTACAGCAGTTTTTGTCAGTCCCGTAATTTCCAATAGGTTAATTTACTCTCCAAGAGTCAGTCGTTCATTTTCATAAAATCTCCCACGTCTACACAACGATACGACACAATAAAACATCCAATAATCACCGATGCAAAGTCGTTTTCCTTTGACGTAATATACAGTACTTATCTTAGTTCCAATTGTCCGATAAATTATGATCTCGTTCACTTTCACGTTTCACTTTGAGCTGTTGTCCTCAAATCTTCGTATCCTCTTCAAGAGGCCTCAGCGGCTATATGAACGGCAGCAGCAGCAGCAGAAGAAGTGACTGGGAAAACTAAGAGTTCATGACTCCCAGATCATATTACTCTACTTCTCAGCCCCTCTTGGACGGCAACGACATAATCCTCCTCGCATTCCCCAAAGCCGAAAGTAAATTGAATTAGCAGAAGATGAAACCCTTCAGTGACGGGGATTCAAAAGAGCAAGAGGAAGAGAGAGAGAGAGAGAGAAAGAGAGAGACCCACCTCCTCCCTTCCCTCGATATTCCTATGGCAGGTAACTCAGACACGAGGGGAAACACGAGACTTGAACAGGGCTGTCACTGCAAAACATGACTCCTTATTAGCCACCGTTTTTCTTTTCTTTTCTTTTCTTAAGCCGATCGAATTTAGCGGCCTTCGAGAGACCCTACTGTTGATGTCCGAGCTTTTTCAAAAATGCAACCGGAAGCTAAACATTCTTTTTCAACATTGTCAAAATGCTGAAACTCTGGTCCCTCATCGACGTCGAGGCCGTGCAACCGTAGTGATTCTGCCATCTGCAGAAAATTCGAAACTCAAACTCATAGTGAAAACATTGTCGTGAGCTCAAGCAAGCATCCCTCTTCCGCTCCTCCCGAGTGTCTTCCTCCCATTCGATATCCTGCAGCAGGCACCGGGAACAGGGGCGGGGAGCAGGAACTGGCGAAGTCCGACCGACCGACAGACAGATCGACTCTCGCTCGCTCGCACGCACGGCCTATCGCGCACCAGCAGAACCCGGTAACTAAAAGTCTTCTTAACTTAAGCGCCCGTTTGCCCTCGTCTACTACCCCTCGTCTCACGGCGTCCCGGTGCCAGACCTGGAGGTGCCAAAAGTATAGAGAGAGAGAGAGAGAGAGAGAGAGAGAGAGAGAGAGAGAGCCACGCTGCCAGGCGCATAAGGAAGACGGTGCCAAGGTGGGCAGAAGGGCACGGGTATTGTTGTCAGTTCAGACCGAATTATAAATCCAAGATTAATAACAGTGATTTTGAGCTAACACTCGAGATGGCATGATCAACTTGGTATGCTTGTGACAGACAGACAGACAGACAGAGAAACTGACAGATAGATAGAGAGCGAGTGTAAATGACATAACGTAACAGTAATCTGCTTACACAACGAATACAAATGTTCACTCGAACATATTCAGGGTTAGTGTTATACGCCGCTCCTACAACATAGCGCTTGAGAATAAGCAATCCGACTTAATTACCCGGATTTCTTTTATACTTTCCACCTGTTTCTTTTTGTCTTACTTCCTACACACACACACACACCAAAAAAAAAAAAAAAAAAAAAAAAAAAAAAAAAAAGAGGAAAAGAAGGATAACAAAATAATGAAATGCAAACAGAACGCACGGATTAAAGCATCACAATTATCTATTCGTTCACCTAATGATCACAACCAATTCTTATTATTATTGTTTAACAATAAATATTACCAAAAAAATTTTCAGAAAGTCTGACTTTCTCAAGCCTTCGGGACAAGAGTCCATAGAACGGAATGCGCATGCTAAATATAAAGTACGTCTCATACGATTCAAAGTTATGACAAAGTTAATAATAAAAATTCTATGATCTTGCCAGACTAGTCGACATCTAGACGGCCAGACAAGACTGACACACACACACACACACACAGACAGGTCGAATACAAGTAACAGACGACCCCGAACGATAAACCGGAAATATGAAAAGAAACGAAAGCCCCCTGGCTGCGGTTACTCTAACCTTTGATCCATGATCTCTTTCATTTGTTAACATACATGCAAATGCAAGTACAAATACATTAAATAAAAATCACACACATGTATATATAGTATATACATACACACACACACACAAAATATATATATATGAAGATAATAGGTCCATAAAACAGTATTTTAACGTTAAAAATAGTGTTTTATGGGCCTTTTATCTTCATATTATACTGTTGTATTACAGTAAAGAGACATATACATATATATATATATATATAGATAATATATAATTATTATACATATATATATATATTACATATATATATATATATATATATATATATATATATATATATGTATATATATATATATATATATGTGTGTGTGTATGTATATAATATATAAGAGAGCGAAAAAGTTAATAATCGTGTAAATCCAAGTACACGTACATTAAATAAAAATCACACACATATACGTAAATATGTAGTATATATGTGTATGTATAATGAGAGAGAGAGAGAGAGAGAGAGAGATTTAACAATCGTGTAATTGCAAGTAAAAGTACATTATATGAAAATATCAAATATAATAGAGAGAGAGAGAGAGAGAGAGAGAGAGAGAGAGAGAGTAGCGAAGAGAGAGCCAGAGAGAGAGAGAGAGATCTTTATATCTGTCCAACGCTACCACCATTCCGTAGGTGCGGGATGACCTCGTCGGCGGAGAGATATTAACAGAGAAAAACAATTAAATGTCCGCAGATGTCCCGAGGCGGGTGATTACCTAGCTGAGGCGTGAAAATGTACTCATAAAAGAAACAACTAAACAATTACGCTGAAGTTTCTTCGGCGCAGCAGAGTTTTCTGTACAGCGTATAGTCATGGCCACCGAAAATCTAATTTTTCGGTGATCTCGATATGATGGTGTATGAACGTGGCCCATGAGAGTTTCAGCTACGGCCACGGCCCAGTCGTTGCCAGACGCACGATCATGGAAAAATTAAACTTCAAATAAAATAAAACTTACTGAGGTTAGAGAGCTGCAGTTTTGTATGTTTGATGATTGGAGGCTGGATGGTCAACATACCTATTTGCAGCCCTCTAGCCGCAGCAGTTTTTAAGATCTGAGGGCGGACAGAAAAAGTGCGGACGGACAGACAAAGCCATAGTTTTCTTTCATATAAAACCAAAACTAAAGCAACAGTACAAATTCCCCAAGACCGTTGTCTCTCCATCCACAAACACAATACCTACCTGCCGCTCACCTGCACAGTTCTGATCAGCGGGCAGCACCTGGCTCTTTTGTAAACAACAATACAATGGAATTCCTATAAAGCTTCATCGTTCATCAACCTGTTGTCTGAGAGGTTCGTCAAGACCAGACGAGTCTCCTGACGAAGAGGAAATACCTCATTGATTACTTATTATAAGATGGTATCAAACATGCCACTCGAGTTCTTTAATCGTGGCGCTATCTATACTTACGAATGGGAATGGAATACCAATTTTTTTGCCAAAGGAAAGGCGCTGGGACATATGAGGTCATTCAGCGCTGAAAGGTAAACTGAGAGTAAAAAGGTTGTAAAGGTGTAACAGGAGGAAAGCCTCGCAGTTGCACTATGAAACAATTGCCGGGAAAAGGTGGAAAGTAAGGTGGAACAAATATGAATAGAGGTAAAGAAAAAGGAATAAAACAAGTCGCAGCTAGGCGACCGCAGGAACGCAGCAAAGAACTTCAATAATGCCTACAGTGCTCCACGTGAGAGGCACTGACGGCATACCTCACCTCCTCCCCGACGGAGACTCAGTGAAACTCAATGATAATGTTGGGAAACAGCCGAATATTCATTTTTCCTGTTTTACTCAAATTCATGAGGCATAATATTAACGTAATCTTGCTACACTATTTTCTTGAGATAAATCACTCCCTTCTTATTTAAGGAACAAAATAAACCACATTATTGTTACGGAAAAATCAGAAACCCTTTTTATAGGGAAAACAGGACACCTTTTACTCTTAGGGGAAACGATATTCGAATCTTCAACTTATTCAATATCAAAATAGCCTTTATTCATTTGTATCGTAAGGTAACATTATTGATTACATTCAAATGACGAAACACCTTCATTACAGTACATGTGTACTCCGGGCCGAAAAAGTAGTTGGTGACGCGCAGTCAAGTAACTTTTGATGGCCATGACTGGAGCAAATTAGTGGATGAAGTAAATGCACTGATGAATTAACACTTATAAGGGCAAAAATTAATGTTAATTTACTTTATAAGACAGATGAAAACTATCATTTAAATTAAGCGGAACGTAGGATTTATCTACAAATCTCTCTACAAGGAAACGGTGAACCCGAATAGTTTTAAAACGCATCAGTAGAGTAGCACCTACAAAAAGGCTACCGTAAATAGTATTTGTAAAGAATGCTACAGTTACGTAGCATACGTAGCAAAAGCAACCAAAGGCGACATTCTGGCAACCACACCTGGTAAATACCAAACAGCGAACGACGTGTTTAGCCATGTTGTATTCGAGACAATAGTCCATCTTGAACATATTTCATGAAGTTCATACCGTCAACAGAAAGACTAAACCTTGAAATGTACAAATCATAAGTCAGGCATTTTTACACCATATCAGAAATACTGAACAACATGTTTGTCCGTACGCGCCTGTGTGGGAGGACGGGAGAGAGAGAGAATATAATAGTTGAGAGAGAGAGAGAGAGAGAGAGAGAGAGAGAGAGAGAGAGAGAGAGAATATAATCGTTGATTGAGAGAGAGAGAGAGAGAGAGAGAGAGAGAGAATATAATCGCTGACTGATATGTACTTCTGAGAGAGAAAGGGAGAGAGAATATAATCGATGAGAGAGAGAGAGAGAGAGAGAAGCATATCAATTGTCTGTATATGCGGCTGGCTGACTGACTGACTCAGCGAGAGAGAGAGAGAGAGAGAGAGAGAGAGAGAGAGAGAGAGAGAGAGAGAGGCATATCAATTGTCTGTATATGCGGCTGGCTGACTGACTCAGAGAGAGAGAGAGAGAGAGAGAGAGAGAGAGAAATATAATCGTTGACTGATGTGTACTTTTGAGAGAGAAAGGGAGAGAGAATATAATCGTTGATTGATATGAGAGAGAGAGAGAGAGAGAGAGAGAGAGAGAGAGAGAGAGAGAGAGAGAGAGAGAGGCATATCAATTGTCTGTATATGCGGCTGGCTGACTGACTGACTCAGAGAGAGAGAGAGAGAGAGAGAGAGAGACTTTCCTAATGGTTTCGTGCGCACACCTTTCCAAGTGCATCAGCGCATGAGCGCACATAACGACGACCAACGCAGGAACATCAAATCAGGCAAAGAATGAGCGGATATGTGCGGACACGAATGAACGCACGACTTCTTCCTTGTTTACTTCACTCAGGTTTGCTTCTGAGCGACTGGGAAGGAATAAACAAAAGCAGAGGGCGGCTGCGTTCAGAACGTAACCGCTTCCGTTCGTTTCGTGCTTTTCAATCAAAAGGGAAAGTTGAAACATCGATGACGACATTGGCAATAGTATGCGGAGAGCACGATATATGTCACTTATGAAAGAAGACGATAATTAGAAAATGGACAGTATGTTGCATAAAATAGACGTTTTACGTTGTGTTAAGGTAGTTCGAATGAACAAAGCCAAATCAATTTTGGAGGTGAGGAAATGGCAAAAAAAAAAGAAAAAAAAGGGCACAATGAACGTTTCTCGTTAAATAAACACACACACCACACACATACACACATACACACCACACACACACACACACATCCTATATATAATATATATTATATATATATATATATATATATATACATCGAGCTACAAATATGCCTTTAACATCTAATTCACTCTACCTCGGAATTAATATATTTCATATATGCTTAACCGAAGGGGAATTTTATTAGGGCAATAATAGAAATGTCGGCGCCCGGCCGGACAACCCAGGACACCATACAAATCCAGGACGTCAGTGAAGCTATTTACCAACTCCACCACTGCAAGAGGTAATGTGATATGACTTTTATATATATATAATTATATATATATATTATATATATATATAAATATACTATTATATATATATACCACACAACCCACACACACACACACACATATATATATATATATATATATATATATAGTATATATGTTTATATATATATATATATATATATATATATATATTATAATATATATATATAGGTATATATATATGTGAGTGTGTGTAATTTTTTTTTGTGAAAACCACCCAAAGCTTGTATGCCAGAATGAACAAATGGGTTCATCGCACTTACAAGATGGTGTTCATAAACGTACATATCAAGGCACGGCGACTTAAGGAATGAAGGAAGTAGAAAAAAAAGAGACAACTACTAAAACTGAACATAAAACTTCGGAACATAAATCAAGACGTCATCCAGCCCACCAGTTATACCGCCGAGAGAAATTAGAGGAATTATCACAGAATAAAAACTTCGTTTGAACACAATTCACTTCCTTTTCTTCTTATAGGAAAACAGAAGTCATCCAAACGCCCGAAAGGAAAGTCATATGCTCCAAGGAGCCATATGGCAGCCAAGCATTCAATGGAGCCGGTTGCAAGCGCTTGCATACTTCGTCAGCTGAGACATCTACCGAAGGAGAGATTTTGCCAACGACCACCCCCACCCCCCCACCAATGGCGTTCTTGCACTTACTGTTTCTTCCCTTCCTTCACTCTCAATTTCTTCTGGCTCTTATTCTGCGTCTCGGTCTTTATTCCGGTATTATGGGTTTCTCAGTAGAATAAGCAATATGATCTTATTAGTTTTTCCACTCATCTGTTTTCTAAACCTTTTTGTTTTTAATCCACAAGAGTATTTTCCCTTCATAGCCAACATTTTTCTTAATATGTCACGAGCTTTCTGTTTTTTCGACTATGCTTTAGTAAAGTTTTATGTCTGTTTTCAGTAATATTTATCTTGAGTATTTGCTTTTCTGGAAAAATATTAATTCCTCCATCGATTAGTTTTCTATTATTTCCATTCGTGTTTCCTATAAAAAAAATGGTTTCTCTAATATTCCCAATAATTACTTTTATCATTATTATCATTATTCAGAATGGAACAGGTTCACAGAGAGACACTGACTCTGAAATTCCAACTTCCAAAGAAAACGGAGTTTTGTTTCAAAAAAGTAACAGAAGATATGAAATACGAAAAAGAAGAGAGCAGTTATTAGAAAAGAAAAAAATAAAGTAAAAAATGAATACATATATAGATAAAAATATAAGTGAATTATAAAAATACAAAGATAATTGTTTCACGGCAGTAATGCTTTACTGTGATCGTACAGTTAGTCATTTCCATCACATTGTTTAAATTAACTTTTCTACCCTTTTCATTCGTCTAGGTTTTGTTAACCTCGCTTATACTCGACTAAGGTATTTTCTTGAATGCAAACGCATTCTTCTCTATCAATTAACATTTCACATTTCTATCGGGTCCACAGAATCTTTTTGAACAGAAATTTGTCAGTTTTCACAAAGCATTTCTATTAGTCTATACAACGTGGACTTGATGGTTGATAAATGAACATCTTTCATGCATGATTAAAAATCATCAAACTTCAAGTACTAGATAAAACAGCAATACTAGGGAAACCTAGACCTCACTCAACTTGATTTTCCTTCGTTAATCGTAGTTTGAAAATTCTTTCCTTCGTTAATCGTTGTTTGAAAATTCAAGTGGTCAAACACAGCACACACACGCGTACATCCAGTATATACATACATATATATATATAATATATACACATACATAAATATAAACCATTAACCCCCAAAAAATTAGAGTACCCCAGCGTAATGCACACCGTTTTACTATGTACTATTTAGCGTTAGTCTTAATCCTAGAAGGAATCACGTAAGGACCACTTTACTGAAAGAGCGTTTTAAGAATTCAATTCTACCATGCATTTTTGTTTCATTTAGAAAGGAAGAACGTAGATTTTGCGAGAATATATTTATACATACTTATATATATACACACAGACATGTGTTTTTTTTTCCTTTTGATGGCGTGAGACACATCTACTGTAATGAAGTTACTATCCTCAAACCATTTCTTACTCTGCTGCAACCATCAAAGTTACCTATGTACTATACTCTTCTTTTTTTTTTCCATCTGTCCATCCGCCTGTGGTGGTCGCGCATGGTAACACTGCGTCCTAGGTTTTAAATAGTTACGCGATGTGTAAGTTTTAGGTGAATAAAAGGATATCTGGGTGTACATTTTGCAACTGAAAAGTGTTCTAATAATTTATTGTATGCGAATTGCACCGTTAATATTCGAAATAGGATATTATTTAAAACCCGGGACGCAGTATTACCATGCGCATACCCCACAAGCGGATGGACAGATGGAAAAAAAACCAGAGTATAGGTTTCTTAATCGCTGTTTGGGTCAACAGGGGCACAATGCCTTTGCAACGTTACGTGCCCATGTGCTCAACCTTGCCCAGGAGTCCAACATGGGTCCCAATGCATGCATGCATACATACATATACACTCACAAACACACACAAAACATATATATATATATATATATATATATATATATAATGTATATGTATTATATATATATAAATATATATATAATGTGTATATATATAATATATATATATATATATATAATATATATATATATATATATACAAATGAAATATAAAAAACGCCCATTAAATAATAATCAAGGAAAACGAATCGAAAACAGACGCGCACACAGATTTAATAAAAATCAAACACTGAAAGAAGGGAACAATGAAAGACCGTATAAATGAAAGTAGATTTTAAAAACGCATGAAGGGCTTCGTAAAGTGAGGGGTGACGAGGGGAAAAAGCTAAAACCATTAGGCTACTTTAGTCAACCCCCCTCGGGGTAGTCTTCAAAGGTGGATATAAACGCCCTCTGCGTAACATACGTATACAACGCGTGTACGCGCGTAAGCCAATTTCATGGATTACGGACCTACGCTCTTAAGGACGAAGCCGTACAAAAACAGGAAATAAAATCTGCAAAGAGGAACTGAAGAAGGTCGGACACACTACAATTATCTATTATATAATCGAAGTCTGGCACGGTACAATAATTCATAATACTGAAGAGAGAGAGAGAGAGAGAGAGAGAGAGAGAGAGAGAGAGAGAGAGAGAGAGAGAGAGAGAGAGAGACTTTTGGTTCAGTAGAATATGAAAAATCTGCATATCATGAAATTTGTCTTGACATAAACACCAAAGTCTTTAAATTGTATTTCATATTAATACCACAAAACTGAAAGTGCTTCATTTTCAAGGTTATGAACTTTGTTATTTTTGGGGGGATACTCATCGATAACCTGTTAACGTAAATGTTAGCCAAATTCTGAAGTCAGTTCAAAATGTGGAAGAGAAGGTAGATACATAATTGTAGAGAAGAAATAATCCCACTCTTTTATTATTATTATTATTATTATTATTATTATTATTATTATTATTATTATTATTATTATTGTTATTATTTATTATATTACAGCTGAAAATCTGCATTAATTCTTACGGAACAATCCGCAACGGACATCACGTTGCGTAAGAGGTTCCACAAAATAAATAGAAACATGGAAATAAAATATATTATGATATTATCATTACACGATCAAGTGAAACTGGCGGCTGTTTCACCGTACTTATATCTTGCGCGCAAGAGCTAAAAAAAAAAAAAAAAAAAAAAAAGTACGGTACGAGTTGATGCATGGATATGCGTGTCTCATATTACGCCTACACGTGTACATGATATTCAAGTTCCACTTTTCTATCTAATACACAAACACTAATTAACTACTACGCATCCAGATCTGATATGTCTTCCATAATCTCAGCAAAGGAAAGACGAGCACTTTCCGAATAATGCACCACTTCAATTCACAATGCTAATCCTCACCATAGGTGTACCTCTACAGCAACGCCAGGTTTCCCACCGCCACCCCTACCTCGGCCCCTGGATATTCCATATCCTCTAGTCACGAGGCTTCTTCCCAGTGACTAAGCTCGTTATCTTTCCACTAAATTGGATTGCAAATTAGCTCCTGCTCTCGCACGCGCCAAGAGACGACGAAATGGCGAGGGATTAGATTCATATTTCAATAATCATCTTACTTTGGAAATCCCTTTAAATCTGACCATGCAATGGGCCTCAGTCGTGCTTACAAAAACACACGTAAAGCTTAGTACACATTACTGTTCGCAAATGTAACAGCAGTCATACTACAAAGATACTAAGGCAATAAATTGAATTGGTCGCTGTTTTATGGGTGGTCTACTTCGCTCTGGTACAGAGCAGTGTTGGGACAGTGTGCTTATCTTCTTAAATAATAGTGTGTTCTCTGAATCTACTTTTCACATACCACGATTACTACATACATATATATATATATATATATATATATATATATATATATATACATATAATACCATATATATGTGTATGTATATAAATTAATTCATATACATACATGCATATATGCAAATTTTAACAATAAGAGAGATATTTCCAATATCCCTCTTAACATAATTTTTAACAATAACCAGACACTTCGAAGGAACAAACAAAACGCCGAGAACTCCCGTTAAATTGAATGTTCGTATGTAAGGAAATGAAAAAAAGGGAGAAGGGAAAATGAGCGTTCAATATAATACAAGATACATACAAAAACAAGGAAACGGAGATGAAGTCTGGAACTTCTGTACACAAACATAGTCTATTATGCCAAAAATGGCCTAATAGATTCTCCAAAACTTACGAAACAATTATTAGGATAGAACAGAATAATAGAATATAAAATTTAGGCCAAAGGCCAAGCGCTGGGACCTTCGAAGCCATTCAGCACTGAAACTGAAAATGACAGGACAAAGGTTTGAATGGTGTAACAGGAAGAAAACCTCGCAGTCGCACCATGAATCAATGGTTAGACGATGTAAAGTAAGAAGGAAGAAAGAGAATAAGACGGAGCTACAGTAAAAGGAATGTCATCACTGGGTTTTACAATAGAGGTCGCATGAGAAGAATAAATTTGTAAACAAACTGCCATTCTTTTCAACGAAATCATAATAATAATAATAATAATAATAATAATAATAATAATAATAATAATAATAATAATAATAATAATAATAACCAAATAACAACCCTACCAAAACCTGCCTCATATCACCCTTAATCTTAGAAACCGAGCGAGACGGCTTCTAACTTTGAACGTGATCCAACAGTGCCAAAAGTGGATGACTCCCACTAGACGAGGGGCGTGGCACCGCCAAGCGGGCTCGCCATAGGCCTCTCTCGAGGGGCACCGCCGGAGACACTCTTTCTTTAGGCTTACCTTTATTTGAAGAAAAAAAAAATATACAAAAATGTGTTACGGTCACGCTTAAAAATATCTATTAGACAATGGCTACGCGACCATGAAACATGAAGACGGTGAATTACGTACGAGCGGGAAAGAATTATGGTGGTTTCAGTTGAAAAAGAGAAGAATATGAACAAATAAATACTACTGTTATTTCAAGTACGCAGCTGGATATTAATAAAAGACTAATAAATATAAGGATATATATTATATATATACATATACCATCATATATATATTATATATATATATATATATATATAGATAAATATATAGTGGATATATATATACATATATATATATAATAAATAATATAAAAGTGTATATATATATATATATATAATAATAATATATATATAAATATATATATATATAATCTGTACATACACCCTGATATTTTCAATGTAATTTAACAAGGCATACTAGATCAAATGTATATTTCTGACATCCAGTCATTCAGAAAGGTTCCCTACACAGCAATTACGATTATTTTAACATTCATGCAAATCTATATATATATATATATATATATATATATATATATATATATATAGAGAGAGAGAGAGAGAGAGAGAGAGAGAGAGAGAGAGAGAGAGAGATGGTAATATGTGGACAAAAATGGCGCGGGCAAAACAAAAAGAAAAAACATATGATCAATCCACAATCATTGTTAAAAATACCGATATCTTCCTATCTTAACAATCCCATTTATTGGCACACATTCATATTGCCTAAGTAGCCTCCAATCACGCCATCAATTCGTTGCCCGGGCTTCTTGATGTTCTAAGACGTGGCCTTTCAAAAGGAAGATTAGTAGGGAGGCGTGGACATCCTCCCAAAAAATCTCTGTCTCTATAAATCTTCCCCTTTGATGTTTTACTACCTACCGAGTTTTCCAAGAGCTGCCTCTTAATCTTTAGCGGGGGGGGATGTATCAATGAGTTCATTCGTTCTATCCATTTTCATTGAAGGAAAATAGTAGTGCACTGTCGATCGTTACTGGTTATGAGTCTTTTTATTGACTCTGTTATTTCTTCTTTGTTTAATAATACAATATTCTATGGAAGTGAGCTATGCATTTATAATCGAAATAGTAACAGCGACAACAACAAGACCAATAACAACAACAGCAGCAACAACAGTAATAATAATAATACTAATAATAATAATGGGCACAGTTTTCCGTGTCGAAAATGATGATTATGGTTTCAGTTCCACAATAATATACCACAAGGTTTGAAAGCTATTAATATTTATTATTAGAGCCCCTCAACTCCCATACGCCATATGATTGTAGACCTCCAACCAATAATAATAATTGTAACAGAATATAATGTGCTTTACTGAAGACTCTATTGTTAATGACTTTGCTGTCAATGAAAATAAAGTCTGGTATCATTATCTGAATTAAGGGTAGATAAAAGTTCAACTTAGAGGCACTTTCGCTTGAGAAACCGAGAAATGTTTGACCTTCGGATGTATACCAATCTGTTTATCATTTTGTTTTGCAAACGCATAAAATACAAGGAACAACATCTACATAAAACTAAGCAAATATTTTGAAATAAGTGAAAAAAGAAAATGCTTGTGTAAATTAAAAAACATTATACTTCTTGTGAAATTTACATAAAACCTGATTTGGGAAAGGCAGTAGTTACAAAGACTAAAATGACCTACCGTACAAAAATAAACAGCTATAATACTAGAATTTTTTTTTAATGACAGATTTTTATCACAATGAATTCACATCCTCAGAATGAAGAAAAGGCGACTACTCCATTTTAAAACTTCTTCAAAGCCACGAAAACAAACTAATAATTGGTTCCTTTTCTCTGCACAACGAGAAAAAAAAAGCAAACCAAAAACAACTCAAGATCAAAGACCGAACTTTCACAACGAGTGACTGTATTCTCGCAAACCGTTTACAACAAGACAAACTAAAAAGTGGTATGTAATTAACTGTATTCTCCGTAACCTTCCTTTTGTTCTTCGGTAGTTTCCCCGACCGTCCAACTATTTAAGGAATTATAGTGCTCGTGAAGAATCTGGACGGAAGACATGGTCTGCGAGGAGGAGGAGGAGGAGGAGGAGGAGGAGGAAGGAGGAAGGAAGGAGAAGAGAGAGAGAGAGAGAGAGAGAGAGAGAGAGAGAGAGAGAGAGAGAGAGAGAGAGAGAGAGATGGAAGCGCCTTACCAGAATAACAGCAAAAATTTGAAAAGGAATACGTTTAGATATAAAAATCTACTAGTAAAAAAGTATCAAACAGTACAGAAAAAAAATCTATATTTGCCAACAGTTCATAGTTCCCACTTTCTAAGAGAAATCCCCAACTTCCGGCGACATTAAAACAAGAAAAGTTGCAAGTGGTCTTTCATGACGTGGTGTTCCGGACGGCGGTTCAAGGCCATTTGCACGCAGAAGATCTTTTGAGTTATGCCGAGCATGACAAATGCTATGATATCACCAACGCGAAGAGAGTAATCTGTGGACCTTGCATAGCACTCTTCAAACGCCCCATACAATAAGTGCCTGTCCAATTACAAATGTGAGTGATGATGAACGTGCAGTTGCTGCTGAGACAGTCAGATCTTCTCTTCAAAAGGTTTATCAGTTACTTAGGAATGTGATTCACTCTTCTTTATCCCCTTTCCTTCAGGCCTGGGCTAGAAAGGGGGCCATAATTCTCTAGTCCAGTCTTTTTTTTTCCATGAAATAATCACTGTTGCCCACGACTGTCATTTCCGATAAGTCCTATCTCTATTAACGCTGGCCAAAGGTACGTTTGTAACCTGATATATTGGCATGAAGTACCCACAACCATTAGGAGAGATCTGACCTCAACAAACATAAGGTTAGAAGAAAAAAAAAAAACGTCTATTTCCCCTGCATCTCATTACAGAATCCAGTGACAAATCGTCATGTTACGTGGATGCTGAGAAGCTGATCTTCGTGATTCCCTACGAGGTTTAATATGTCAAGAGGTAACGTAGTTCTAACCGGAAACGTGACTGATAGCAGGAGATAATGCTGCCAAGATTTCTCGCATTTTATCACGTAGTCAATAATGTTATATACATAAGTAATTTTCAGAGTTAAAATTCACGTACGTCATTAGAGCCTCATGATGGAGTTCTTATTTACAATCCTGCTCAAATGTTAATGACTAACACTATGACCTCGATTTATATAATATAAATAATGTAAGAGCAACTGATTGTATGTGATATTGAGTACAGTCACGTTTTCGCAGAGAGAGAGAGAGAGAGAGAGAGAGAGAGAGAGAGAGAGAGAGAGGAGAGAGAGAGGGGGGGCGCTTTTTCACAGCATCTTTTCATTCTTAATTACTTTTATCTTTACATGGGTGTAAGCTGGGCGGACGGCTTGGTCCAGTTTCCTGAAAGATTCATCGTACTCACCAAAGCAGCGAATAAGGTACCTGTCAGTCAGTCAACGTTGGAAGGCCACAACCAAGCAAAACCATCTAATCATATATATATTATATATATTATATATATATATATATATATATACAAAATTATGCATACATACAGAGAAATACATGCACATACAAGTACACATAATATAACATATATCATAAAATATATCAAACACTATCGCTAATGCCAAGATGGTCAGGATTTGTCAGTTACAGCTCTGATACAATGTTCCGTAATTCTGCTAATTATAATATATATATATATATATATATATATATATATATATATATATATATATATATATATATATATAATATATCATATAAACATATATATATGTGTGTGTTTGTGTGCGTGTATTATGTAAAAGACCGATCTTCGGGACGATGTGTAACGTCCCTAGGACCGGACTTGCCATCTCGACTCCTTATTATATTACTTTCATTTTTCACAGTATTAGTACAATGTAACTCGTACTCAGATGTTATAAGATATTTCTTTTCTAGGTTCAAATAGCAAAACAAATTTAATGGAAAAGTAAAAGACAAACAGCAAAGAAACCTTAGTAACAGGGTTGATGTAGTGAAGTGTATAAGGTCTTGACATACTTATTCTTGTTACTTAACACAAGTGATTCCAATGTAAATTTTGGTAAAATGCTCTAAAATTGTAATGATAATAGTAACGAAAGAAATCTCGACAAATAATTGTTAAAAACTTGTTAAAAATTACAAAAAGGACCTTCATGAGCATATTGAATCTCAATATCAGTTTCAGTAATTGGATAATGAGACCTAAGCAAGCTTTCTGAATCTCTAATTATTTCTTACGCAATTTTGACAAATTAAGCAGAGCACATTAAATAATAATAATAATAATAATAATAATAATAATAATAATAATAATAATAATAATAATAATAATAATAATAATAATACTGGTGATGAAATCCACAATGGTGTAAGTGTAACTATATACTAAATAATATATATACAAATAGTATAAAATAAATATTAAAATTATATGCAAAAAGGAGACCTTTCGAGACCCTGCTTGATTCTTCTTCTTCAGATTGAGAAGGAGAGTCGAGCAGGGTCTCAAAAGCTCTCCTTTTGTATATACTTCTATTATTTATTTACAGTATCATGAGTAATATAATAATAATAATAATAATAATAATAATAATAATAATAATAACAATAACAATAATAATAATAATAATAATGAAAAAATGCTGGAAGAAGACCTTCATTTATAAAGGTTTTATTGAAAATAATGGCTATTTCAGCCGCGTTTATTTTGTACGTATAGAAAATTTTCTATTCTTCTTATTACTGACTTTTCTTCTATACTCAAGTTGGCTTTTAAAAACGCCAAATGGGGGATTTCAAGTCTAAAACGTGGTATCTGTCAAATTGAATATATTATACAAGATGCAGTACAAATTGGATCTTAAGACTAATCGGCTGAAGACACTGAATGACTCATTCTGGATTCCTCTTGTTCAGGGGCGTCTGCTCCTCTCTCTCTCTCTCTCTCTCTCTCGTGCTCAGGGGAGTCTGCCTCTGAACACGAGGGAGAGAGAGAAAGAGAGGGGGGCGGGGCAGACGCCCCTGAGCAAGAGGAATCCAGAATGAGCCATTTAGTATCTTTTGTCGATTAGGTTTAAGATCCAATTTGTACTGCATTTTGTATAATATATTCAATTTGAGAAATACCACGTTTTTTATGATTCCCCCATTTGGAGTTTTAATAGCCAACTTGAGTACAGAAGAAAAGTCAGTAATAAAAGAATAGAGAAAATTCTATACAAAATAAACGCGGCTAAAATAGCCATTATTTTTCAATAATAATAATAATAATAATAATAATAATAATAATAATAATAATAATTATAATAATAATATTAAAAGATCTCTGCATCCTTTTCCTGTTCAAGAGAACAGCAGTATGAAGAGTGTCTATCTGCAATCCTTTTTCGTTACCATTTGGATTTTAATTAGCTTTACGCATAATACACACGATGACTTACGATGACATCAAAGCCATGTCTAGAAATACAAATCACTTTCGATCTAATGGGTTTTATCTCTGCAATTTTGCTTAGGAAATTGAAGACCCTTTTCTTTGTTTCTTATGAATGAGTAAGTTGGGTAACAACAACAACAACAACACCAATAATAATAATAATAATAATAATAATAATAATAATAATAATAATAATAATAATAATAATAATAATAATAATAATAATAATAATAATAATAATGAGAGAAATTCAGGCAAACTTTTCAGTAAAAATATATTAACATTCTATGTGTGTGTGTGTGTGTGTGTGTGTGTGTGTGTGTGTGTGTGTGTGTGTGTGTGTGTGTGTGTGTGTAGTTTCCATATTGATGAAAATGTAAAGTATCTGCCACGCACATAAATACTGACGTATGTGCATATGCAAATATGTATGTATGTATACAGATTCGACATCCTGCTTCTCTCTTAACATCCCAACAATAATAATATCATATAATATGCATTACATGAAATCAAAATTCAAAACAACAAACAACCTCTCCTCTTCCAGCAGACCATAAAACAAGGCTGACGGAAAAAATCACTCGCAAATGACACATAAAAATGGCAGAGAGCCACGCTGGAGTGCCTCCGGTCAAAACGACTGCGGTTTTGTTGTGGGGATTCCGTAACTCCGCCCGCCCGCCCACTCTGGGCGTGGGAACCGTCGACCTCCCTGGATGGACGTATAACGACAAACAATACATGTCATTTTTCTGGATATGGGGAGAAAGAGGGGAGAGAGAGAGAAAAAAAAAAAAGCCGGCATTGTTTTCTATCGTTTCCCGTTGATAAGTATATTATTTTATTATAAAATTTTAATTATAAATTCTCTCACTCTGTATGCATGCATGTGAGTATTTATATATGTGTGTATTTATACATGTATGTACGTATGTATTTATGTATGTATGTTTGAATGTGATTGCATTCTCACCAATATGGACACCAGAGAGAGAGAGAGAGAGAGAGAGATCTTTAAATGCGGATGTTAGTTACCTCTGCGTCCAAGAACATGCAAGATGGTAAAGGATGTTCTGTCAACGGCGTTCGCCATTTAACTGGAGAGTAAAACTTACATAAAATTACTTGTTACAAATGAAATATTGACGAATTTTGTAACCCAAATATGCAACTGTATATGGCATACAGCAGACAGTAAATGTTGTCCTGTCAAAACATAAAAAAAGCAAATACTGCAAATCTTGATAGACGATTAAAAAAATAAATAAATAAATAAACCAAAGAGAAAATAAACTCAATGAGAA
>NC_087211.1:71871623-71889123 GCF_015104395.2 Macrobrachium nipponense | reverse complement strand
CGGAAGTCGTTACTAAGGAACTGCCGATGCGTCCCACTAAGAGTTGTTCTTAGATTAAGCTGATCTTGTGAAGCTGACCTTTTTGCTCACACAGCCTCTTGCTTTGTGCGACAAAGCAAGAGTACGGAAGCGGAGAAAGTTCCAGACATTACCTGGAAAGTCTCTTGTTTGTCACTTTTTTCATAAGAAATACAGGGTGTCCATAAAGTCCCAGTACCACTACAAGTATTTATTACTTGTAATGGTACTGGGACTTCATGGACACCCTGTATTTCAACAGCAGCCCCAATGTGCAGTCAATGTGCCTCCTCGCTGTCGATCTTCTCAGTTCCAGAGGTCCTTTATTCCTTACACCACTGGACTCTGGAACAGCACCTCAGAGGATGTCGTGGAACTGGAACTTCTTCAGAAGTTCAAGCGAAGATGCAATGTTTTATTTCAATATTTCACGTCATTTTTATTTATCATTGTTAATTTATCTACTGTTTCTCTAATAACTGATCTCCTCTTTCTGCATTACCCATTGCCTTCTGTTACTTCTTTCGAATGGACACCACATTCTTTGGAAGCTGAAATTATAAGTCAAAGGCCCCGTGGGCTTGTTTCACGTGAATATGATTTGTCTTCTGAATAATTAGAAGAAACTCAATTACAATCCTATTTGAGCAGCTGCTTCCATTACTGGAAGTTCGGAGTCATTAGAAATCTTTCGATAGTGATTCAATTTCGTTTTACTTTGGTTCCGTTCGCTCGCGGCAAATTTTGTTTACGGACAATTCAGCTTCCTCAGTTATAATAATCATGGGAGTGCAAAAAGAACATCTAAGGAGAAAGAATTTTTAGACCTCGAATTTTATTTTCTAAACCGGCGTCTCAACTGCGTGAATCTCTGACAGAGAGAGAGAGAGAGAGAGAGAGAGAGAGAGAGAGAGAGAGAGAGAGAGAGAGGTAACGTTTCGGGGAATCCTATGTCAGCCTGTTATACCTAAGTATAAGAAATTCACTTGAAATTTTGAGAGAGAGAGAGAGAGAGAGAGAGAGAGAGAGAGAGAGAGAGAAATGTAAAATTTCACGTGTATGAGGGGAAATTTTTCTTCCCATTAACTCCATCATTAAATAAGTCATTTCTAAGAATCCCATTTTTCATGCTCGTACATAAATTCCCCATTATAGAAGTAAACAAAAAATATATAAAAACATAAGAATACAATAAAAGAGACTCATAACATTCGTTACAACTGACATGTAATTTCAATATGAACAACTCGTACATACTTTCGTAAAAGTTTTTTTTTTTTATACAATCACTTATTTGCCTTTCCTGGTGATTTAAGAAGGTCACCGAACACACCCGGTGATTGTTTACCTTGTATTCAAAAGCGGGTTCCAAACCTATACTTTCTCTTTCCCTACTTTCTCTCTATTCAGTCACGACTAAGAAGACTTTTTTTCATAGCAATTTCCTCGCATTAGCATTGCAATGTGCAGTTGCAATTGATTTCGGATTTTCATAATACCTGTGTGAGAACAACAATGGAAACATTTCAAATAATGTAATTATTGTTTTTCATTCACTGCCTCTGAGACACTGTTCAAAACTTCATATACAATTTTTTTCCGTTTTTAGTGAAATGAACAGGAAACTTAAAATTAACTTGGTATAACAATTAGATTGCATCTGGGCATCAAAACTGTTTTGAGAAATTCATACATGGCACGAGAATTTTTCGACTTTACTAAAACGTAAGAAGATTCGTACTGATACGAAATACTATTTTCTAAGGGATGATAATACATATAATGAGTTAAATAAAACTGCCACTGATATAAAAAATAACACTTTTAAAAAGTGAACAATTACTAAAGAGAAATGAAAATCTGGCTGGCTAGTTTCGTGTGACTTCGCATGATATCAATTTTCATACCAGGCCAATAATCACCTCTATTGGTTCTGCATCGAAATATTGCATTGATACAACAGGCGATGTATTGAAAACTGCAAAAGGGACTTTTGTGGTTACAGTAACAGAAAAATATATACAAACTTACAAGTACTGCCATATAGCACTAGCGGTCAAGATATTCCCCGTCTACTAAAAAAAAAAAATAAATAAAAAAATCTTTTTTCCCTGGAAGTGGCGGCTCCAGCAGGTCTTAACCGGATTATCCGCAAGACTTTAAGGATGAGATTGCTAGCCACAAGACCTACAGCTAAATACCAAGTACCTAATTCACTGCTGTAGTCTATAAGCTTACTGTTGCATTTAAAAACAATAGCACACAACGATATATATATATATATATATATATATATATATATGTATATATATATATTACAGACAGACAGACAGACACACACACATATAAAATATATATATATATATATATATATATATATATATATATATTATATATATTAAACATGAAATTCTTGAGGAGATGATAATGAACGAATAACAATGCAGTTGTGTTCACAGCTACTGATCATAATCATTCGATTAAAATATATTGTAAGGAAGAAAAGCTTTGATTAGAACATAGAGATGCATTTGTTTTTATCCATTAGGTAACGACCCAGGGCCAGTTGTCACAAAAGCTCCACATATTTCTCCTAGTTGTAAACAGCATTTTGAACCTTCTGTATGTATGTAATTTAATTTCACCTTAGCGTCTATATTGTAAATTTGTTACTCAGTAGCGTTCCCTCTCCTGGTGGTATTTTGCATTTAAATTTTATGCGTTCCTCCGAGTTACCAAAATGGCCGGATGTATAAATATGTGTCTTGTTTCTTCTTACAGGGGTGACTTCAGCGAAGAGGAAGGAATCTTGGGATCACAAGCATTGATTGAAGAAGAGAAATACGTGTCTGCACAACAAAAGCAGAACATTATCACTGGCAAATGTCCTTCAAAGAAACACGTAAACAGCCGGCCACACATCAGCAGGAAGCTGAATGCTTCAGAAATTCTTAACATTATAATGAGCAACATGAAAGAGAGAGAGAGAGAGAGAGAGGATAACCAGTAAATAGCAGACCTTGAGGAATGCGAAACATCAATAAAAACTAACCTATTTATAATTTTTCTCCCAAAATGGAAGCACAAAGTTTCCTTTGTATCTGAGTCATCTCAGTTACGAGATAAACTACACCTGGAGGATACAAGAGGAAACCTTACATAACAAGTATCTTTCTGGAGCATGTATACGTGTCTAGGACACAAGAGAGAGAGAGAGAGAGAGAGAGAGAGAGAGAGAATTTTAGGTTTCTTTCACTGCACGTCAATGCAGTTGAAATACTGGCACCAATTACTTAAAAAGTTATTTCCCGGGAAAAGCGTTTAGCTATTCAAAAGTGTCATTTTGCTTTTCTCACTGCAACTAAATATTATCAAAATATTGACGCAAAATGCTTCCAGTTTTATGGGTGTGGAATTTTTAATTCGCCTCTTAAGATCACAAATAGGTACATTACCAAGAAATTTTGGAAAAAGGAGTTTCACAAACAATAATATACAGGTACTCAAGTGTCTTACTTGAAAACAAATGTAACATAAAGAATATGCCAGTACTTTGGGTTGATTTTGAGACAAAAAGGAAAAAAAAATGTTGCACAAAGAAAATCGAAATAATGCCCTTGGTGCGGAATCAAGATACGCGGAAAGTGACACATGAAAGGATAATCTAATACAAAAACGAAAGCCTCACACAAAGTGTACGACACAGCGAGAAAAATCGAAGAACCGGTTAGAATCAGCCTTGCTAAAACGAAAACACACGCATACATAAACACTACAAGAAAATACTGCTGAAAACACCAAAGGCACCGCGTCTGCATTTTCAACACATATGCCAAACAGAAGTGCAAGCCAGCGTGTCTTACCCTGCAAGGTAATATGTATAAAAAAAATAATAAAAAAAATAAAAAAGGCAAAGAAAGAAAAATGGGGTCGCTTCACCCCGACAAAAATTAGTAGAACTGAAGAACAAAGCGACGTGCCGCCTTATAAATAATGGGGGGAAGGGGGTGGGGGGGGTTAACAGGAATCGGAAAAAAAGGAAGAATGGTAGAGAGGAGCTCCCCCTAACCCTCCGCCTCAAAAATCCACAGAACGAATACTTATATTTGAACATGACCAAAAATCTAAAATACTAGGTCAGGAAATACAAAGAACTAAAATTCCTCGACACCAGCTTGATTTGGGCCTTCAAAGCAGTCTTGACCTTGTTACCAGGTTAAATATCAGATACCTACGTAAGTCACTTGCTGAGGTCTATGAAAGCATATTGGATTTGTTGATAATAGGCCTCACTTGCTGTCCTTCTGCCCAGGGTCGATTTCCAGACTTTCGAGTAGTGGTGTTTATTTTGAAAGTTACCTGGGAAGCTTTTAATAAGAGCTTTAAGTGACTTACATGCACTTAGGGAAAGCTGTGACAAGCTGACAGAAGAGCATAATGGAGATGATGAGGATGTATGCTATTGATAATGAATAAAATGTTATGATACTTGTGAAGAATATGCTTAGAGTTTGACGACAAGGGAGACTCGTTTGGTGTAAAACACTGCCGAGACAAGAGCATATTGTGTGTTCGTAACTGTTAAACATCTTATCGATGGAGCAACACGAGAAGTTAGAGAATGTACAGCAGATAAAGGGGCGCAAAGTTCGAATACAAAGACCGGTCAAGAACTATGTTTGGCCTACTGAAGTGTTTGTAGGGAGAAACTTGAGAAAAAATGTGAGCAAGAATAAAAGTGCACGGGTAAATGGAAACCATTACGATAGAATAATGAATGTTACGATGGATGGTGGAAGATGGGAAGCAGTGGACATGCAAGGGTATTTGAGTGCATAAAATTTCGGATATATAATGGTGCGATGAGGAAAAAAATGAATCATGCAATGGAATACGTAAAGGAAGGTAGCATGTTTTGGGCGAAAGACAGAAAGGAAATTCGGAATGTGAAGGGAAGCCACGCTTCGAATGTGTGAAGTCAGTGTTGAGAAAACTTCCCTCTATGGAAGTGAAGTGTGGATGTTGAATGCGAATTAAAGAGGAGGGTGGAGGCTGCAGGTGATAATTATGTAAAAGGAAGTTTTATTAAGGGGAAGGGGCTGATAGGCTGTTGAAGACGGTTTACAATTTGCACATGTTAGGAGGAAGGGGGAGAGGAACACCTTGGAAGGGCTTGGCAGACAACACGGACGAGGTATTATCTGGAAGTGGAAAACTACACTATCTCGCAGGCTAGAGTACAAGACTCGGGAATTTCGCAGTCCGTGTAGAGGGTTCGAAAAGCCGAATATGAACATTGTGTATGGGTGCATGAAGTGACAGATGTGGAAGATTTCTGCACATGGGGTTCACCTACAATCCAGTTGGCAACAATATGAACGTGGTAGCGATCGTCGTCTTGTATTCTTTCAGGATCACCCTCTGCTAGAGAAAACGGCTCAGTGTTGGAAATAACCTTGTTTGACCACTTTCCTTTTCCCAGGCTTTCAACTCATGTTTTCCCAGATCTACAAAATTGAATCCTTTGCTTTCCAATGACCCAGGAACCACAACAACACCACACGAGAAATCCTTTGTTATTGCATAACCTCTGGACAAACAAAACTTATCTAAAATTATCAAAACCCGCAAAATATGAAAACTAATTCCACAACTTAAATTTCAGCGACAGTGCAATCACAGTTCATCAATTTTAACCTCGCCATAGAAAAGAAGGTAGTCACTCACGAGAAAGCACAACTTATAATTATAGTACACACGCATATACACATACTACATAATAAAAAAAAGTATATACTAAATTAAATTTAACCATAAATAAAGTTTCAGGGTATCAGTATTAAAAATATCACTAACATATCCATCACCTGTAAAGAATTTACGCAAGCGCGCTCGCGCAGAGGAGAGAGAGAGAGAGAGAGAGAGAGAGAGAGAGGGTGAAACAAAAGTAGCCCCAGGTGGGTGAGCTAATAAGACATTGCCATTGTGGTGCTGTCGGGTATAACACCACAGTAATCCACAGCAACCAAGATCATCGAGTAATCCCACAGTTCTTTGTCTCACGAGAGAGAGAGAGAGAGAGAGAGAGAATCCGAAGCCTTACTGAGCCACAAAGGCTGACCGTTACACCGGTCGCTCACTCTGGAGGAGAAATTACGAGATGCCAGCGCGTAAATATTACTCCCATTGATTACACCACCTCGCATGTTACCAGCACACGTTATGCTCTAATTACACGTGGCATCATAATAATACGTAATTAATTCATGGCGAGAGGGCAATATTAACCAAGGTTGCAAAATGCAATATGCAGCAAAATAAACAAACATTCCAGGAGACTCAAGGCTCGTTCGTGACTTGATTCATCATCCTTTAAGCTACAGGCTGAAGAAAGTGACTTGGTTAGCGAACTGCAAAAAACAAATGGCTGCTGGATTCTTTCCGCTGAGAAATGCTCATTCCCTAACAAATTCTTAACTTGTAGAATAAAGAAACATAAGAAATGTCCAGATAAATAGATATTTACACTTTTGTTTCATAAAGCTTGCAGTGGCTAACGAAAGCTTACGTTCTGTAAAATATATTTATCAAGATATTTCATATCGTGGCAGTTCCTTCTATACCTGGGTGTGGCACTGCACTAACGTCTAATAAAGTAATAAATACAAACCCTTCTAGCTTACAAAGACGAGTAGAACAACATCCATAAGAAATGGTTATGGAAACTGGAACTTAGAGATTTCCTTTACTTAACGGGTATGACATAGTTCTCTCGTCTGTCTTGCGCACTTTCTGTACGAATTCCCATCCGGTCTAAAGGCCTGTCCACACTAGGAAACACTGTTTCCTAGTGTGGACAGACATAAAGTCATCTATGCCCCTTTTCCTTGGACTTTCCCACCGATCCTCGTTTATCTGCTTTCTTACGCAATACCTTTTTGAATTACTGTTTCTAATATCTTTTCCCCACAGCTCCAATCCACCTGTGTAATTTACAACCGTTGGACACCACATAGGCCTACACATTTGCGATTATAATATTCTTGGTACATATGTCTCTCTTGCATGCCCTATCCTCACATCATATGCTTTTGGTAACGAGTTCACTTCTAGTTTATTGACATTGCACAACAAAAATTAAGAGTACAATATGCAATCCACGTAAGATAACAACAGATGCAGGAAAGAGTGCTTCACCATACTCTCAAGCTCTGCCGTCACATATTTGCTACAACTATAGAACTGGTCAGTGCGCTGATGGTTTAGGGCTACAAATTGCTAAGCGCAATAGTACATAAGCCATGTGAACATCTATACTCGGTTTTTTTCCATCTGTCCATCCGCCTGTGGTGTTTGCGTCTGGTAACACTGCGTCCCGGGCTTTAGATAGTTACATTCAGCTTACATTCAACAATAATAACAATATCCTATTTCGAATATTAACGGTGTAATTCGCATACAGTAAATTATTAAAACACTTTTCAGTTGCAAATGTACACCCAGATATCCTTTTATTTACCTAAAACTTACACATAGCGTAACTATTTACAGCCCGGGACGCAGTGTTACCATACGAAAACCCCACAGGCGGATGGACAGATGGAAAAAAACAGAGTATAGTTAGTAGGACATGAGGCTAGCAACGTTATCCCGATATATAATTGCTTAGAAACTGAAGGAAAACGCGTTTTGGAGCCACCACCTCTCATAAAAAAAGGTGTATAGCTGAAAAGCTGAAAAGGAACTACACGCACACACACATATACATATATATATATATATATATATATATATATATATAGATAGATATAGATAGATAGATAGATAGATAGATCGATATTGATGGTCTTTGGGTATAACGAAGCAGCTACAAAAATAAGCCCGTTAAGATAATGTCTACACAGCTGCCAGTCATTCAGGATAAGAATAATAATAAACCTCAATTATAATAATAACCACTGAAACAAAACCATGTAAATTAACAATATACGAAATCTAACCACACGAGGAAAAAAATAAAGATTGAAATTAGGTATAGTATAGCATAATTTTTTTTTTTTTTTTTTTTTTTTTTTTGGTTTTTTTTTTTTTTTTTTTTTTTTTTTTTTACGTTTGCATGGAACCAGTGGCTATTCAGCAACGGGACCAACGGCTCTACGTGACTTCCGAACCACGTCGAGAGTGAACTTCTATCACCAGAAATACATATATCTAACCCCTCAGTGGAATGCGCGAGAATTATTGAAAGAAGGATTTCCATACATGATTAAAAGTAAAAGTAACAACAACACATTATAGTTATGCAATAAAAAATTAGGATTTATTAAGGAACAGTTTGTCAAATAAATATTCACGAGCCGTGCTAAGTGTGAAGACGCATTTTTTACCCAAAGAGATGTTAAGGAACGGTCAGCATTTTATCATAATATGACATCTAGTGCTGTGTCGTGTGTGTGTGTGTGTGTGTGTGTGTGTGAGAGAGAGAGAGAGAGAGAGAGAGAGAGAGAGAGAGAGAGAGAGAGAGTCTGCAAAAGTGGACACAGAAATAACGGACACCCAAATTGTCTCGAGATATAACATATCAAACCACGGTATTTTTATTTCACATATTTAACATTCTCATTATAAAAATGAATACTACCAGATTTTAATAACATATACAGAATGTGAAAGTAATGACGGCGAGTGCGCAAAATTAAGAAACTGAGTAAATAAAAAATGTTTATGCTTAGATTACATTAGAATGTAAGAATAAACAACTAAAACCATCCGTAGCACATGGAAAGAAGTTCCCATATTGCGGCAAAGCCACTACTTCTCTAAATGTGAATCATGACTTGGTCATGTATAGTATACTGCCTGTTTATGGGTTGTTTGTTTGTTTGTATGATGTTTTTACGTTGCATGGAACCAGTGGTTATTCAGCAACGGGACCAACGGCTTTACGTGACTTCCGAACCACGTCGAGAGTGAACTTCTATCACCAGAAATACACATCTCTCACTTCTCAATGGAATGGCCAAGAATCGAACTCGCAACCACCGAGGTGGGACACCAACACCATACCAAACACGCCACTGAGGCGCTGTAAATGGGTTGGCCAAAGAAACCGGGAGACACTGAGTAACAACATCGAAACCAGACATTTGCATTTTTTTACAATGGAGCATTTGTTGGTAAAGCTACAATGGAGCATGTATAGCCTATTTTTAAAACAAAATCTGCCTTTGAACCTGACAATTTCGCAAAAACTTTCGCATACTCATTGCTTTGTTTTAAGAGAAAAAATGCAGTGACTCTTGTTATCCATCGATCGATCCGCAGAGAGAGAGAGAGAGAGAGAGAGAGAGAGAGAGAGAAGAGAGAGAGAGAGAGAGAGAGGGTTAAAGTACACAAGGTTAGACAGAAATTCAAGGACAAATTGGCTGCACTCACGGTGACAACACGCACGGCATTGAAAGTTGTCTGCAATAGTCACAGATACGACTGACTGATCCGATCGATTGTTTTAACGCCATAAAACTGGCGTTATGGAAAGCGGGGTCATGTATGCAGGCAGGTCTAGATGATACGACGGATACAGGGAAGTAGAGCACGGAAAACCGAATACGCTCTGCTTCAGATCAGATTTACAAGTCAGTCACTGAGTAGGGGTGTTACAGTATCAAAAATATGTACTTATCTCATTCCTCAACTAAAAATTATAAATATTACACTTCAAAACCTATACGTGTGATCAACGTACACCGTACAAGCAGACACACTCTACATGAAAATTGCCGCCAAAATTAAAAGAAAGAAAGAAAGAAAAAACAGACATCGCTTTGTCATTATGTTTCGTTGTAAAATTTAGCCAACTTTACGTAAGCATATTTGAAGTCTCTTATACAGGCAAATCACCTTATGTCCCATTTAATCAGTTCACTGTCTTCAAGTATTCCAACTGTAAAACACACACACACTATGATTTGGACAAATAATTGAATGACGAAGGATTAATAGTCTGTCTCTGCCTATATATGACAAAACATTTACTATCGTTGCCAGCAAATGCTTCGGCTTATCTACCAACTCTACAGCTTATCATTATTATCATTTTTTTCTATCATAGTCCTCCAATTCGACTGGGTGGTACTTATAGTGTGGGGTTCCGGGTTGCATCCTGCCTCCTTAAGAGTCCATCACTTTTCTTAATATGTGCGCTGTTTCTTGGAGCACACACTTCTGCATGAGTCCTGGGGCTACTTCAGTCTCTAGTTTTTCCAAATTCCTTTCCAGGATCTTGTGATCGTGCCTAGTGTTCTTATGATTATGGGTAGAATTTCCACTGGCATATCTCATATCCTTCTTATTTCTATTTTCAGGTCTTCATACTTATCCATTTTTTTCCCTTTCTTTCTCTTGAACTCTGGTGTCCCATGGTATTGCTTATTATTATTATTATTATTATTAATCAGTGTTCATCCATTCATGCTAACACGCATGTAGGCAACAAACTTGAATATAAAGCAACCACAAACTATACAGCGCATAATATGTGAAAAAGAGAAGACATAAAAAAAAGAACGACAAATAAATATCAATAAGCAAACACAGATTTATATATGGGTAAATAACAATATGGCGGCAAAAAGAAATTTAAGGTGTTTTGAAGAAGGACATAGAAATATATCCCCAGAAATTATATCAAGCTATCAGGACTTACAAGGTATCTAAGGTACAACAGAAGCTAATAAGCCACTATTCTAGATACACATGAAACCCGAAAAACGACCCTATGATATACACACGTCAGTGAACGACGATAAAGAGCAATTTGTTGCTGTTAAAAACTGAATTAAATCCTCTTAAAATAACAAAGAAAACGAGAGCAAAACTGGAGTGATAAAAGAAATCTTGAAACTTAAAATCTCAGTTCTTGTGAACACTATAAGGGACACCATGTGCTAGACGCAACAGTTACAAAGAGAAGGATTTGTAAGAGCGAAAGGATTGATCACTGGGATAAAAGGGATGAAACTAAAATGCATATATTTATTATAAAACTGACAGTGGATCGGTGAAAAGATCAAGTCTTATCTGATACAGTAATAGTGGTGTTCATGAAAATACTCTAAACTTGAAGCACCTCGCACAAATCCATTGGTACCTGCTTTTGCTGTTTTTATTTTTTTCATTATAGTTTCCTCATTATTCGATATAAACCTATCAATATTGAATTGCACAGACGTTTGATTTGTAAGTCTTCGAATTTAAAGGCTTGTTCCATATGAATAATGATTAACAATGGCCACTTAACTTATTTGGGATTGTCAAAATATATTTTCCCTTTACTACCTTCACTTAACTGAAATTAACAGCAAACTTTTCCAAACTTTCGGTCACCTAAACTCGATACATCATCCTTACCTAACTGAACTGATGAATTAATAAAAACCAATAATCTGAAACTTTCAAAGAACCTAAATGGAGTTTGGTGAGAATATCAATTGTTCACAATGAGGCCCAAGAAAACAATAGCGACTGAATACGTAATATTCTCCTTTGAAAAGTCTGCCAATGCAATATCAATCACATTTACGAGTTAAGGTCAGTTACTTAAGTGTATTCAGCAGGAAATCTAAAATAAGGTTAGAGTAAAGGTTTAGTCTTTCAAACCTTTTGTGCATTACGTTTAAGAAAGCATACTACAGTAAATGTCCTGTATCCATACATCCTATTGACATTAGTCTTTCAGATAACAATACTGAAAGCATCAAAAATTAAAATCTAAAGGTCAAAGCTGCAGTTAACAATAAATTAAAACCATCAAATCACTGTATCAACAACAAACCCATATACACAAACGAAAACCACGGGTTTTACAATTTAAATAAATATTTCACTAGTAAAAACAGGAGCTACATCACAATAAAAACATAAAAAAAAAATGTAAAGTACTAAAATCAAATCAAGCTATATCGCACACAATAACTCTCAAACTTGTCGGCACTAATTGGAAGTCGTAATCTATATATCTACAACACTGATATTGTTAATCTGATTAACAATAGGCCCACGAAGGCAACAAGAACTAACATTACTGAAACATGATTTTTGTCTCTGTGACTCAGTAACAATTCAATCACAATCCAATGGGAATATATATTTTATATATATTATATATATCATATATATATATATATATATATATAAATATCTTATATATATATAAATATATATATGTATATATATATATATATATATATATATATATATATATATAACACACTGGATACACAAACCAAATACTACATGGGGTATAAATACGTTAAAAATAAAAGTTAAAAAAGGCGCACCACTTCACCTTTCCAACAAATTAAAAAAAAAAAACCATACATTTCCGAAAAAACCTGAACAAAGCCCGGAAACAAACGATGAGAGAGAGAAGAGAGAGAGAGAGAAGAGAGAGAGAGAGAGAGAGAGAGAGAGAGAGAGAGAGAGAGGCAAATAACATTCATAATGTGATATATCGACCGCAATCACGATCCTCGACGCGGATTCATACAAAACTCGCGTCGCAGATGAGGAGCCGAGGCTCTCATTGTTTTCAGCATGATTGGATTCGTGTCGCCGAAACACAGGAATTCGCATGGGGCCACATGCAACAATCCCGCGTTTACGTCAGTAATCGATTTTAACGTGAGTCATGATGCATTATCGGGCTAGTTAAAGCTTCAGGTCTCAACTTCTGAAGGTTTGTGTGTGTATGTTTATATATAATATATATATATATATATATATATATGTATATACTATATATATAATATATATATATATATATATATATATATATATATGTGTGTGTGTGTATGTGTATGGATGTACATACATATATGCGTATGCTTGTGGCTAACAACCTCACAATAGAAACCTTCCACCGAAACAGGAATATGGACAAATGCAAAAACACACGCACGCACACGCGCTCACACACACACACACACACACGCACGCACAAGCGCTTACACACACACACACACACACACACACACATATATATATATATATATATATATATATATATATATATATAATAAAATATCATTACGTATAACCAAGGCAATCCGAAACTCGTTCATGTTACGGTCTGAGGATTCAGTAATTTATGAACATCAAACGCAAACTTTCAAAATGTGGCCCATAACGGAAAGCTGTCTGCATATAAATGTAGAACATACCTATCTATATAAAACTCTTGAGACTTAAGAATCTCATAATCACCTGTCAATAAAATGGCGAAGCAAATCCGTAATGATGCTTATTCTATCACTTACATCATTCCGCATCTTGTTTCACCGATGCAGAGAATGTTAAACCTCATCTTCATAACACGAATTCATACCAAGATCAGGGACTCTGTAATGTTATGAAAACACCTATCACACTCTGAAACAAGATAACGATAGGTCATTGTCTTCATGCTGAACTATTTGAGTATATATCAAAATGCCCTCAACACATCCAAGTCACAGACTTAACTATACTGCCTGGCCGTGATTGCTATCAGTATTCAAGTTCCTCCTTACCTTATTTCTTCCGGCAACTAACCTAGAATAATTCATTTCTGTAATTGCTGGAATTTGGAAGTTTTTCACACATATTCCACATTTTCCCACTTTTTGGTAACATTAAAAGCGTTTCTACAGTATTCTCAACAGAGTCCACGAGAATTCGCTAAAGGAGTCCACTGTAGGTATCCTTCATGACAAATTTAACAGAACACTATATGTATCAAGCATAAAGGAATGATAGCTACTGATAATCTTGACTTTTGGTACTATTCAAGTGCATGGGAACTTTCTCCAAGTCACTGTCTAATAATAATAATAATAATAATAATAATAATAATAATAATAATAATAATAATAATAATAATAATAATAATAATAATAATAATAATAATAATAATAATAATGATATCGGAATTATTACAACTATAACGGAATTTTACCTACACCTGAAATCTCTATGAGAATGAACAAGAAATTCAAGTTTGAAATTAACAAAGCACATAAATGGTAACATTCAGGAGCGTTTCGTTACCATTAGGGAATTATTGCATAGGCATGTTCGCGCGCGCTCACTATATATATATATATATATATATATATATATATATATAATATATATATGTGTGTGTGTGTGTGTGTGTGTATGTATATTATTATATATATATATCATTATGGAACGAGTAAACACAAGTACTAAATACGCACTAATACACAAACCAGCAAACATATGTGGGTTGAAATTATTTTGACAAGATCATCCTGTAACTTTATTTCATTTCCTCAATACTTTCTTTCTTCAGCCTCGTACGTACGATGAATTATGTAGGCATTAAATCACAACCATCTGTTCTGAATATCGTTACATCATTTCACAACATAAGGAGTCTTGGAACAGTATTTTTAATAAGACTAACAACAAAACCCAAGTTGGTGACGGTGTTATGAAAAAAAAGGAAGGAAAAGGAGGAAGACGAAAGAGAGGACGGGGAAGTTCAATATAGTGACAAGTGCCTAAAATTGGCACCAAGTGCTGGGAGAGGGAGCAAGCACTTCGGGTTAGGCCTAAAAATTAAACTGATTAGGTGGTTCCGTTTAGACTCCAAGCTCTGGAGAGAGAGAGAGAGAGAGAGAGAGAGAGAGAGAGAGAGAGAGAGAGAGAGAGAGAGAGAATTTCTGATCATGTCTACAAAACAAATTTCTCCTCTCTGAGAGGTTTGTGAATGCCCGTTTTATGCAAATGATTATACGTTTTGAGCAGCAAACATGATTGCTGGCAGATTAAAATTTTCAGATTTAAAATTTAAGGCCATAAACAATGCGAATATAACAATACTACAATCATCAGTAAGCCCTGTTATGTAAGAAAGTTCCTCTGAAAAAAAAAAAAACAAAAAAAAAAAAAAATAAATAAAATAAAAAAAGGCAATTAATGCTAGTTCTCTTGATTCACAAACCATATCTTAGCAAAAACAGATCAACACTGAGCCTCGTCTATCTGACAGCTTTGTCAAAAGGCCAAGATACAAAGTGGCAGTTAGTAACAAACAAATCTTCTATACGCCAAGCCCGCGTGTGTGTATGTGGGGTAAATTACTGTCTATAATTATGTAAATACTGAATATACCCATAACAAAGAAATAAAACAACTTATCTCGAAAGTAATGGAAAAGTCTTGTATGGGTGTTTCAATCCAAAGTACAGTTATAAGCCTACACCAAGCAAAGTTTGGTACATACCCATGCTAATGAGTGGGCATAGGCTTACGTTATCATACATACACACATGTGATATGTTATCACTGTTCGATCGTACTGTACTGTAGGCCTTACATGTCTTCAGCATTATAGAACCTTGCTTATGCTGATGTTAAGCATTGATTAGAATGATTATATAATCATAGTGCAGTAACCTACAATAGACCGAAGTAATAACGTGGGAAAACTTAAAAAGAGACAATATGTAACTGATCTCTAAGTATGTGTTTCGATTATTTAAAGTCTGCAATGACGACATAACACACGACGAAAAACCTAGGCCTAGTTGAACGCGGGGACTCAAATGATCATACAGTCAAAACAAATCTACATTAGACTTGAAGTATTGACAGTGATTAAACCATCATGCAAACAACCCTACATGAAAAACATGCATGGAAGTATACTATAGTCCTACAAGGGTACTTACCCAAAATTTTTCCTTGAAGCTAGCCAGTGCAATGGTGTTCATGTTGGCCAAATGTTTTAAATCCAGGAGACAATTATAAAAATATCACACACAAATCATGACACTCCATGCAGTAGTCAGTCTATCCTTCTTTATCAAATAATAATAACAACTCCACTTGGCCGTTTTACAAATTAACGTTCATAAAATCCCTCACAAATGAGACTAATAACGACGCCGAAAAACCACCGACATTCTCACGGTTATTTGAGCGTTTATCTGGTTAGATCGCATGCAGGGAATGCTGTCAAAACAGCATTGCGGAAACTACGGATACACTGCTGTCAAAACAAGTTATTGCGGAGAGGTGGAATCCGACAGGTGGCCGCGAGGTGGTTGACTGGAAACCGAGCGTACATCCAACACCTCCGACATCCGCAGTAGCACTGAACTTCAAACTCAGTCGCTGCTGCTGCAGTCACTGACTGTCGCTGAATCACTCTGGACTGGCAATGTCTGACTGGTTGCTTTTACGACTAACGTCTGGACCTTTCCATTTATATTTACGGAGGAGATGACAGAATCTGGCCTAGAAGATTGAAGTGTAATTGGCGAATGGAATGCTGTCACATCTAGTAGGTCAGTCAAATCATACAATGAGCAGATTCGGCAAACATTAGCCGGGGAATAATTGTTAAAAGATTATTGCCATCTGCTACCATGAATAAGGCACGTTGCGGATGGAGTAATTGAGTATGACTGTTGTATGTATTCTTTAACATGAAAATCATACACCATCACATTTGATGTGTTACTTTCTTTTAAAGGGAGACATGCGTATATATTTTTAGTATTTTCAACCTCCGGTAAGAATTGCAAAAATAAAGTGGTCGACTGAAAAAATATTTCTTGAATTTTACCTTGCCTTATATTGTTGATAACTATAACGGAATGAAATATCATGTCAGGCCTATAAGAAATAAGCAATTGTTGTCTACTTGAATATGATGTGATTTTGTGATAGTTTAGAGAACAAATATCATAGAAATACTCGTCCTCGATAAATGGTAACCTCACTGGCTTTGAATTACCAGTTATTCTTTCGTCCTCAATATATATATATATTAATATAATGGTTTTACATAATTATTTATCATGATAGTGTAGTGACGAATTAGATGAGAACAATGATCTGTCACTAGCAATCCTCACATATTGAATGTTTTTTTTTCACGTTGCAAACTTGCAAACGGGAGTGACAAAAGAGCCATGGTCATAGATGACACCTCTCTCTCTCTCTCTCTCCTCCAATTTATGTAACCTTCCCTCCTGGTTGCGTCTAATTTTTCCAGTCAACAGAAGAAGCGCATGTGCTTCAGGAAAAATACAGTAACTTGACATTCCATCTGTCTTGAGAACCCACCCCTTTGACCTCTAAGCTGGTAAGGGGAGTCTCATGACCAATAGAAGCCACATAAACATATGTATGTATGTATGTGGAAATAAATTCTTCTGTTAAACCAGGATACGTCTCAAGTATAAAAGGCTCATTAAAACAGTTTGTATGTGTATTCTATAAACGTGTGTAATATTATCAACTACAAATTTCCTTTTCGGTTTACATATATGAAAATATATTAATTGCGAGGTAGAGCACGGTGATGTGATAATTATTCATATATATATATATATATATTATATATATATATATATATATACATTATACATATACATATATATATATATATTATATATATATATATATA
>NC_087211.1:71842913-71866123 GCF_015104395.2 Macrobrachium nipponense | reverse complement strand
ACATGCGAGTACCGAAGGAAAAACTGTAAATTTTCAAAGTAAATTCCACCAGAAAACTTCTGCTAATTATCAACAAACTTATCGTCACTCAAGGAAGGCGGTCAGTTCCCACTGAGTTCCTTCACTCATCAAATCGACCGAGGAAAACTCCGTTATAAAGAATCTAAAATACAGACCACAATGTTATTAAGAAAGATTCCCCATTCTATCTCTATATGTTTTGCGTTTCTCTCTAACAGGTTATACATTCAAGACTCTTACTGATTACAAGAGGGGAATGCTCTCTCTCTCTCTCTCTCTCTCTCTCTCTCTCTCTCTCTCTTTCTCACACACACACACACACACACAAAGAATACGAGCACCGACACAACATGATTATTCTGATTTAATGAAGTGTGCAACGTGATTCTTTACGGTAAATAAAAAAAAAGTTTTATAAATCACTCTTGCACAAAACTTACGCAGGAATTCTGCCAAGTAATGGTCACTTTGCAGATTAAAGTCGTTGTGGATATAAACTAACATGTACACAAGTTAAAAAAAAAAGTACAACAGTACACCTGGCTCAAATACCAGCTACTAAGTAACTATGTAACCACTACTCGACTACGACTAGAGTATAGAACACGAATTCGAAGATCAAGTATAGAATTTAAGCCACTTGGCCAGCCATTAGCTTACGAAGCTGGTTATACGTAGATGACAAGGTTTATTGTAAAATTATTGCATCCGTTCACTTCATTTCTCTTTTTTGTGCCTCTCTCTCTCTCTCTCTCTCTCTCTCTCTCTCTCTCTCTCTCTCTCTATATATATATATATATATATATATATATATATATATGTATGTATGTGTGTGTCTGCGTGCGCACGCGCACGCTGCACAATTGTGAGTGGGTGTTCTCGCCATCAATTACAAAGTCTCCTGCAAGGTGCACAGTCGGGTAAGCACCGATCTGTAATAAATCAATATGAAGGGCGTTAAGCGGAGGAAAACGTTTACACACACACACTGCATATCCATGTGGCACTTGGCCTCGCTCAATTTCCTTTCTCCAAACAGAAACTCCGTTTAAGTAACGGCAAAGGTAAAGTCTCTCAGTCACAAAGAACCCCTTCCCCTCCCCATCACCAAAAAGGGGAGAGCAACTTTCTCCCTCCGTGTTACACATGAAACACACACACACACACACACACACACACACGAGACACTATTGCAAGTTATATGTAAGTGGTGATTGTAAGTTTGCGGTTAATAATAAAAGCGAGGAAAAACTTGAGTTTACTCATATTCTTAAAATTCTATTCTGCTATTGCTGTTTGCAAAGAAGCAAATGCAATTTGCAAACTTTTCGAAAATAGTTCCTGCTAAGAATATCTAAGACGTTCTTTGACGAAACTTATTTAAACGTCAGCAGTATGAGCTGTTATATTTTAAACGAGTAAATAGAACGAAACTGTAGTCGATAACAAAATATTTTTCGTAGCATCAGCAGACTATTTTAGCAACGACACCCGAAATGTCCCTGAAACACAAAGTCTCTATCCTATTAATACTCCAGTTGAATTAATGCTAAGTCAAAATCTCTGATAAACTCCATGACAACAAACACGATCTTTGTTATACAATGCAACTAAGTAAAGGTTACAGTTATAGTTTCCACCTTCTTGAGGAAATCACGACACCTGATTTTACCTTATAATTATCGGTAACACCAGGATGCTAGGCGAGCAGTAAAAAAAAAAAAAATACACAACCGACGACAGGAAAATGAGATAAGATATACTGGAATTACCCAGAAAATATCACATCTGCTTCATAGAACCAAATCTATCCCCCCCCCTTTTTTTTTCTGGCTTTGTCCACGCTTCGATAAATCTAGTTGAATATAAAACCTCACAAGTACATGCAGCTGGATATAGAATTTTGTGAAGAATATAAAATCGGATATAAAACCTCATAATCCGTACATAACTTGGTCAGAATTTTCCCTATCACGTTACGTGATAGGCCTTCAAGTCCATGTATTTTTCTTCTTTTTTTTTTTCTATTGAAGGTTATTATAAGGGGGCTTCTCATGTAAGTATGGGGACTTCCTGTACGTACAACCGCGAGGATTTCTACAAACGTAAGTTTTTGTCAGGAGAGTATGCATAAAATTAAACATTGTCATTTTTCAATCTTTAAAGCACTTAATTTTGTAAACTCTAATGTAAGTTTTATTTAGTGCTTTTTAGCCAGAAAAGATGGGATATGCGTGAACCCGAAGAGCAGCTAATAAATTATCAATAATGAGCTGATTGTTTTTCCTATCCATGCATCCTACTATATATAATATTATATATGATATATATATATATATATATATATATTATATATATATATATACATATAAATATATTAATATATATATATATATATATATATAATATATATATATATATATTATATGCAATCTAGTATCTTAATTTTAGTCGATTATAGATAGGTTTGGGTCTCTGTTGGTTTCTAATAACGAGTGCAAGCATGCAGAGAAGTGATCGAATCGATGGCTCGTTTCCTGTTCAGTGACCTTTGGTCTTTGTCATGGTGTACAAGCTTCCTGTGGAATTACATGGAGGTAGAAGTTTCTCCCACTTCAGCCTTTCCGTTTCCTTATATATATATATATATATATATATATATATATATATATATATATATATATATGTACACACACACACACACAAATATACTATATATTATCATATACTATATATATATATATATATATATATATATATATATCTATATATATATATATATATTATATATAAATCACTGAACTGAAACGAAAGCCATCGATTCGATCGCTTCTCTGCTTGCTTGCACTCGTTATTAGAAACCAACTGAGACTCAAAGCTATCTAAAATCGACTCAAATTAGATACTAGATGTGTCTCCAAAGTTCAAGTCATTTCAATGCAACCAGAACTGGTTGAGATTTTGAGGTAATTGCAAGTGTTGAGAAAAAAAAAATCTGGCCATATACAGCCAAACTGAAATATAATATCCTAACACTTCTGGATAGAAATAGGTTCAACAAAGTTAATATAAATAGTGTTTTTGTAGTGAAAATACACACACACACATATATATTTTTTTTGCGAATACATGAGAAACATCGGAAAAGAAATTCAATCTGTTTAGTATAGCATTTTAATTTATTCTTTACATCCCATCAACATATGAATAGAATTTTTTAGATAAACGAACTCAGTGTGATAGGAAACAATAAAAGTGATGCTTCTCTTAAGTCCAATACTACACCAATTACATAACAAATCCTGTGACGATATTTTCTTATTTCTCATCGTAGTACAAGCAAACTGAATAAATTTACATAAATGTTTTTGGAGGAACTCACGTAAAGCCTCTTTACAAAATGAATAAGCTATATCACATATTCCTAACCCCCGGTAACATTATATATATATATTATACTATATATATATATATATATATATATATATATATATATATATATGCTTAAAAAATCAAAGTAGATGCACGTGACTTCATAAATAAGCGAATACCACGGGAAATGATAGTCAGGAATCCAAGCGCTTTCGTCTTTATTCAGACATCGTCAAGGAGCTACTGACGATGTCTGAATAAAGACGAAAGCGCTTGGATTCCTGACTATCATTTCCCGTGGTATTCGCTTATATAATATATATATATATATATATATATATATATAATATATATATATATATATATATATATATATATATATATATGTATATGTGTGTGTGTGTGTGTGTCCACACGCCCTTTCCAATTTCGAAAAGTTTCTAACGGTTGCTAGCTCCAGTTATTTCTCATACTTGGTTGCTACCAAAAAGCATTCGATTATCTACCTGGTACCTACTAATTAATTAACTGTTAGGTTGTCACATTAAAAAAAAAATGAGGCATACAGCAGTACGTGTTTAAAAGTATTATGAATCCCGAGGCTTCTAGTATGTGGTAAGGCGAACGACCGAGCGGCTGAACTACACTGGTTCATTAAATGGTCTGTCTCTCTGTCTCTCTCTCCCAAAGGGGTGGCTCAAGAAAATAACACAAGGGTCGCTGTCACATTCACACTACAACTGTGGAGTAGCCAATGAATCAGGTCTTCCGTCACTCTGGAGTAATGTATTAATTTCACCAATGCAATGTGCTTTCTTCTTTCCATAATACCAAACTATCTCAAAATTGTCTGATTCATTCTTTCCTCAATTTAGCCTTTTAATCACTCATAATTTCTCTATATTTCTTCCTCATTCGCATTCTCTTACGCCACTTACCATTTATACTGCAATATGTGCATCTCGACAGCTTTAACCTTTGTTCCTTTTAGTCTTTTTCAGCATCCAAACTTCGCTTCCATAAAAGAGACATGGTTCAACAATTGTTTCATACATTATAAACTTGATTTTTTATAGATGTTTCAAGTCTTTACATTCTTTTGACGCCCACACACCCTGCAACCTTCCTTGCAACACCTTTACCTTTTCCATATTGACATCTCCCATCTTACCATCACCCATTAAAATGCAGTGATGGAAATAAATAGATTTCCATCCTAGCATATTATTTGCGATCCCCAGGATTCGCGGGGTTCGGGGTCAAACTCCCTACAAATATTTGACACCCCTCTAAAAATGTTTATAACCGTTTATTTTGATAGTTCAAACAACAACAAAAAAACTCTGAAAATGCTAATACCTGCCTGTTTTAACTGTTTTATCTTGAAAATTTTTACTCATGAAAATACTAAAATACAGTAACTAGTGAATATTTCCCTATGAAAGGTTCCGTGAATAGGCGAACTTTCCATGAATGATGTGGAATATACGAGTATTCACTCCCGGATAACTCTACGAACCGCCAAATGCGTAAAATTCTTTAGCAAAGCTGCATAAAAAAAACACTCACAGTCCCAAACATTTCATTCAGCCTGGAAACAAAACACTACCCTCCTTCCCACGTAAACCTGAGAGTGGTGACCCAGTTCACACGGTCATTTATAGACTCGCTCGCTAGTTCGTGGAATTTCCATGAGGTTTGGTCAGAGTTCAAGCCTTCTGGGGTCAACAAGCGCCACCTACTGGTTCCTGTAATAAAAGGAATCACAACTGATTTCCATCGGAAGACGTCTCTCTCTCTCTCTCCTTCTCCTTCGTCTTCTTCTTTCGTGTTTGTTTGTATGGTGTTTTCACGTTGCATGGAACCAGTTGTCATTCAGCAACGGGACCAACGGCTTTACGTGACCTCCGAACCACGTCGATAATGAACTTCTATCACCAGAAATACACATCTCTAACCCCTCAGTGGAATGCCCGAGAATCGAACTCGCGGCCACCGAGGTGGCACGGCAACACCATACCGACCACGCACGGAGGCGCTTTCTTCTTTCGTGTATGTGATTGTTTCTGACACCGGCAAGTGTGGAAATAAGGGGATCATATACAAGACTATGCGAAATAATAAAATGTTAAAAACTATAAGGTCACTATTTATTCATAGTCTAAACATGAGCATAATAACCAACAAACAAAAGTATACAAAATACAGAGAAAAATAAGGCTTCCACTGCACCGCGCTGACGGAAGTCGTTACAAAGGAACTGCCGATGCGTCCCACTAAGAGTTGTTCTTAGATTAAGCTGATCTTGTGAAGCTGACCTTTTTGCTCACGCAGCCTCTTGCTTTGTGCGACAAAGCAAGAGTACGGAAGCGGAAAAAGTTCCAGACATTACCTGGAAGGTCTCTTGTTTGTCAATTTTTTCATAAGAAATACAAGGTGTCCATAAAGTCCCAGTACCGCTATAAGTATTTATTACTTATAATGGTACTGGGACTTCATGGACACCCTGTATTTCAACAGAAATCTTCCACGTTCGCATTTGATCCCTGATCCCCTTCACCTGCCGAGAGCAACCACATTCGCTGAACAGCAGCCCCAATGTGCAGTCAATGTGCCTCCTCGCTGTCGATCTTCTCAGTTCCAGAGGTCCTTTATTCCTCACACCACTGGACTCTGGAACAGCACCTCAGAGGATGTTGTGGAACTGGAACTTCTTGAGAAGTTCAAGCGAAGACGCAAAGTTTTATTTCAATATTTTACGTAATTTTTATTTATCTATTTATTATTAATTTATCTACTGTTTTTCTAATTACTGATCTCCTCTTTCTGCATTACCCATTGCCTTCCGTTACTTCTTTCGAATGGACACCACATTCTTTGGAAGCTTGAATTTTAAGTCAAAGGCCCCCGTGGGCTTGTTTCACGTGAATATGATTTGTCTTCTGAATAATTATAGGAAACTCAATTACAATCCTATTTGAGCAGTAGCTTCCATTACTGGAAGTTCGGAGTCATTAGAAATCTTTCGATAGTGATTCAATCTCGTTTTACTTTGGTTCCGTTCACGGAAAATTTTGTTTACGGACAATTCAGCTCCCTGAGTTATAATAATCATGGGAGTGCAAAAAGAACATCTGAGGGGAAAGAATTTTTAGACCTCGAATTTTATTTTCTAAACCGGCGTCTCAACTGCGTGAATCTCTGACAGAGAGAGAGAGAGAGAGAGAGAGAGAGAGAGAGAGAGAGAGAGAGAGAGAGAGAGAGAGAGAGAGAGAGAGAGGTAACGTTTCGGGGAATCCTATGTCAGCCTGGTTATACTAAGTATAAGAAATTTCACTTGAAATTTTGTTTTTTTTGAGAGAGAGAGAGAGAGAGAGAGAGAGAGAGAGAGGAGAGAGAGAGAGAGAGAGAATGTAAAATTTCACCTGTATGAGGGGAAATTTTTCTTCCCATTAACTCTATCATTAAATAAGTCATTTTTAAGAATCCCATTTTTCATGCTCGTACATAAATTCCCCATTATAGAAGTAAACAAAAAATATATAAAAACATAAGAATACAATATAAGAGACTCATAACATTCGTTACAACTGACATGTAATTCCAATATGAACAACTCGCACATACTTTCGTAAAAGTTTTTTTTATACAATCACTTATTTGCCTTTGCCTGGTGATTTAAGAAGGTTCCCACCGAACACACAGCCGGTGATTGTTTTTACCACCTTGTATTCAAAAGCGGGTTCCAAAACCTATACTTTTCTACTTTCTCTTTCCCTACTTTCTCTCTATTCAGTCACGACTAAGAAGACTTTTTTTTTTTCATAGCAATTTCCTCGCATTAGCATTGCAATGTGCAGTTGCAATTGATTTCGGAATTTTCATAATACCTGTATGAGAACAACAATGGAAACATTTCAAATAATGTAATTATTGTTTTTCATTCACTACCTCTGAGACACTGTTCAAAACTTCATATACAATTTTTTTCCGTTTCTAGTGAAATGAACAGGAAACTTAAAATTAACTTGGTATAACAATTAAATTGCATCTGGGTATCAAAACTGTTTTGAGAAATTCATACATGGTACGAGAATTTTTCGACTTTACTAAAACGTAAGAAGATTCTTACTGATACGAAATACTATTTTCTGAGAGATGAAAATACATATAATGAGTTAAATAAAACTGCCACTGATATCAAAAATAATAATTTTAAAAAGTGAACAATTACTAAAGAGAAATGAAAATCTGGCTGGCTAGTTTCGTGTGACTTCGCATGATATCAATTTTCATACCAGGCCAATAATCACCTCTATTGGTTCTGCTTCGAAATATTGCATTGATACTGTAACAGACGATGTATTGAAAACTGCAAAAGTGACTTTTGTGGTTACAATAACAGAAAAATATATACAAACTTACAAGTACTTCCAATATAGCACTAGCGGTCAAGATATTCCGTCTACTAAAAAAAAAAAGAAAAAAAAAAAAATTTTCCCTGGAGGTGGCGGCTCCAGCAGGTCATTAACCAGATTATCCGCAAGACCTAAGGATGAGATTGCTAGCCACAAGACCTATAGCTAAATACCAAGTACCTAATTCACTGCTGTGGTCTAAAAGCTTCTCAAAACGATATATATATATATATATATATATATATATATATATATATATATATATATATATATACACAGACACAGACAGACACACACACACATATCTATCTATCTATCTATATATATATATGTATATATATATAAATATATATAGATATATATATATATATATATATATATATATATATATATATATATATATATATATATATATATGTATATCTCAAACATGAAATTCTTGAGATGAATAATGAACGAATTAAAAATGCAGTTTGTTCACGTACTGATCATAATCATTCGATTAAAATATAATGTAAGGAAGAAAAGCTTTGATTAGAACATAGAGATGCATTTGTTTTTATCCATTAAGTAACGACCCAGGGCCAGTTGTCACAAAAGCTCCACGAATTTCTCCTAGTTGTCAACAGCATTTTGAACCTTCTGTATGTATGTAATTTAATTTCACCTTAGCGTCTATATTGTAAATTTGTTACTCAGTAGCGTTCCCTCTCCTGGTGGTATTTTGCATTTAAATTTCATGCGTTCCTCCGAGTTACCAAAATGGCCGGATGTATAAATCATGTGTCTTATTTCTTCTTACAGGGGTGACTTCAGCGAAAAGGAAGGAATCTTGGGTTCACAAGCATTGATTTAAGAAGAGAAATACGTGTCTGCACAACAAAAGCAGAACATTATCACTGGCAAATGTCCTTCAAAGGAACACGTAAACAGCCGGGCACATATCAGCAGGAAGCTGAATGCTTCAGAAATTCTTAACATTATAATGAGCAACATGAGAGAGAGAGAGAAGGAGAGAGGATGAGAGAGAGAGAGAGAGAGAAGAGAGAGGAAAAATAAGATAACCAGTAAATAGCAGACCTTGCGGAATGCGAAATGTAAATAAAAACTAACCTATTTATAATTTTTCTCCCAAAATGGAAGCACAAAGTTTCCTTTGTATCTGTGTCGTCTCAGTTACGAGATAACTACACCTGGAGGATACAAGAGGAAACCTTATATAACAAGTATCTTCTGGAGCATGTATACGTGTCTAGGACACGAGAGAGAGAGAAGAGAGATAGAGAGAGAGAGAGAAAGAGGAGAGAGAGAGAGAGAATTTTAGGTTTCTTTCACTGCGCGTCAATGCAGTTGAAATACTGGCACCAATTACTTAAAAAGTTATTTCCCGGGAAAAGGGTTACTATGCCTATTCAACAATGTCATTTTGCTTTTCTCACTGCAACTACATTTTATCAAAATATTGACGCAAAATGCTTCCAGTTTTATGGGTGTGGAGTTTTTAATTCGCCTCTTAAGATCACAAATAGATACATAACCAAGAAATTTAGGAAAAAGGAGTTTAACAAACAATAATATACAGGTACTTAAGTGTCTTACTTGAAAACAAAGGTAGCAAAGATTATGGCAATACTTTGTGTTGATTTTGAGATAAAAATAAAAAAAAAATTGTAGCACAAACAAAATCGAAATAATACCCTTGATGTGGAATCAAGGTATCCGGAAGGTGACACATGAAAGGATAATCTAATACAGAAACGAAAGCCTCACACAAAGTGTACGACACAGCGAGAAAAATCAAGGAACCGGTTAGAATCTGCCTTGCTAAAACGGAAACACACGCATACATAAACACTACAAGAAAATACTGCTGAAAACACCAAAGGCACCGCGTCTGCATTTTCAACACATATGCCAAACAGAAGTGCAAGCCAGCGTGTCTTACCCTGCAAGGTAATAGTATAAAAAAAAAAATAAAAAAAAATAAAAAAGGCAAAGAAAAAAAAGGGGGTCGCTTCACCCCGACAAAAATTAGTAGAAATGAAGAACAAAGCGACGGGCAGCCTTATAAACAAGGGGGTGGGGGGTGCGCGTTAACAGGAATCGGAAAAAAGGAAGAATGGTAGAGAGGAGCTCCCTCTAACCCCAGCCTCAAAAACCAACAGAACGAATACTTATATTTGAACATGACCAAAAATCTAAAATACTAGGTCAGGAAATACAAAGAACTAAAATTCCTCAACACCAGCTTGATTTGGGCCTTCGAAGCAGTCTTGACCTTGTTACCAGGTTAAATACCAGGTACCTACGTAAGTCACTTGCTGAGGTCTATGAAAGTATATTGGATTTGTTGTTAATAGGCCTCAATCGCTGTCCCTCTGCCCAGGGTCGATCTCTGGAATTTTGCGTAGTGGTGTTTATTTTGAAAGTTACGTAGGAAGCTTTTAATGAAAGGATAAAAGCTTCAAGTGACTGACAGAGGTGCATAATGGAGATGGAGGTGATGAGGATGTATGCTACTGATAATGAATAAAATGTTATGATACATGTTAAGAATATGCTTAAGAGTTTGACGACAAGGGAGTGACTGGTTTGGTGTAAAACGAAGCCGAGACAAGGGCATATTATGTGTTCGTAACTGTTAAACATCTTATCGATGGAGCATCACGAGAAGTTAGAGAATGCACAGCAGATAAAGGGGCGCAAAGTTCGAATACAAAGACCGGTCAAGAACTATGTATGGAACACTGGAGTGTTTGTAAGGGAAAAGTTGAGAAAAAATGTGAGCAAGAATAAAAGCGCAAGGGGAAATGGAAACCAGGAAGATAGAACAATGATTGTTAAGACGGATGATGGAAGATGGGAAGCAGTGGATATGCACAGGTATTTGAGTGCATAAAATTTCGGATGATGGTACGATGAGTGAAACAGTGAATAATGACATGGAATACGTAAAGAGGGTAGCATGTTTTGGGCGAGAGACAGAAAGGAAATTCGGAATGTGAAGGGAAGCCACGCTTCGAATGTATGAATTCAGTGTTGAGAAGTCTTTCCTCTATGGAAGTGAAGTATGGATGTTGAATGCGAATTAAAGAGGAGGGTGGAGGCTGCAGGTGATAATTATGTAAAAGGAAGTTTTATTAAGGGGAAAAGAATGAAGGCTGATAGGCTGTTGAAGACGGTTTACCAAATTTTGCAAGATGTTGGAGGAGGTTGAGAGGAGGATGACCTTAGAAGGGCTTGGCAGATAGCACGGACGAGGAAGTGGAAAACTACACTATCTCGCAGGCTCGGGAATTTCGCAGTCCATGTCGAGGGTTCGAAAAGCCGAATATGAACATTGTGTATGGGTGCATGAAGTGACAGATGTGGAAGATTTCTGCACATGGGGTTCACCTACAATGCAGTTGGCAACAATATGAACGTGGTAGCGATCATCGTCTTGTATTCTCTCAGGATCACCCTCTGCTAGAGAAAACGGCTCAGTGTTGGAAATAACCTTGTTTGACCACTTTCCATTTCCCAGGCTTTCAATTCCAGTTTTCCCAGATCTACAAAATTGAATCCTTTGCTTTCCAATGACCCAGGAACCACAACACTACACGAGAAATCCTTTGTTATTGCATAACCACTGGACAAACAAAACTTATCTAAAATTATCAGAACCCGCAAAATATGAAAATTAATTCCACAACTTGAATTTCAGCGACTGTGCAATCACAGTTCATTAATTTTAACCTCGCCATAGAACAGAAGGTAGTCACTCACGAGAAAGCACAACTCATAATTATAGTACACACGCATATACACATACTACATAATAAAAAAAGTACTAAAATAAATTTAACCATAAATAAAGTTTCAGGGTATCAGTATTAAAAATATCACTAACATATCCATCACCTGTAAAGAATTTACGCAAGCGCGCTCGCGCAGAGAGAGAGAGAGAGAGAGAGAGAGAGAGGTGTGAAAAAAAAAACAAAAAGTAACCCAGGGGCAGGTGTGAGCTAATAAGACATTGCCATTGTGGTGCTGTCGGGTATAACACCACAGTAATCCACAGCAACCAAGATCATAGAATAATCCCACAGTTCTTTGTCTCACGAGAGAGAGAGAGAGAGAGAGAGAGAGAGAGAGAGAGAGAGAGAGAGAATCCGAAGCCTTACTGAGCCACAAAGGCTGACCGTTACACCGGTCGCTCACTCTGGAGTAGAAATTACGAGATGCCAGCGCGTAAATATTACTCCCATTGATTACACCACCTCGCATGTTACCAGCACACGTTATGCTCTAATTACACGTGGCATCATAATAATACGTAATTAATTCATGGCGACAAGGCAATATTAACCAAGGTTGCAAAGTGCAATATGCAGCAAAATAAACAAACATTCCAGGAGACTCTCAAGGCTCGTTCGTGACTTGATTCATCATCCTTTAAGCTACAGGCTGAAGAAAGTGACTTGGTTAGCGAACTGCAAAAAACAAATGGTTGCTGGATTCTTTGCGCTGAAAAATGCGCATTACCTAACAAATTCTTAACTTGAAGAATAAAGAAACATAAGGAATGTCAAGATAAATAGATATTTACACTTTTGTTTGATAAAGCTTGCAGTGCCTAACGAAAGCTTACGTTCTGTAAAATATATTTATCAAGATAGTATTTCATATCGTGGCAGTTCCTTCTATACCTGAGTGTGACACTGCACTAACGTCTGATAAAGTAATAAATAAAAACCCTTCTAGCTTACAAAGACGAGTAGAACAACATCCATAAGAAATGGTTATGGAAACTGGAACTTAGAGATTTCCTTTACTTAACGGGTATGACATAGTTCTCTCCCCTGTCTTGCGCACTTTCTGTACGAATTCCCATCCGGTCTAAAGGCCTGTCCACACTAGGAAACAATGTTTCCTAGTGTGAACAGGCCTTAAGTCATCTATGCCCCTTTTCCTTGAACTTTCCCACCGTCCTCGTTTATCTACTTTCTTACGCAATACCTTTTTGAATCACTGTTTCTAATATCTTTTCCCCACAGGTCCAATCCACTTGTGTAATTTACAACCGCTGGACACCACATAGGTCTACACATTTGTGATTATGATATTCTTGGTACCTATGTCTCTCTTGCATGCCTTATCCTCACATCATATGTTTTTGGTACAGAGTTCATTTCTTGTTTATTGATAATACACAACAAAAAATTAAGAGCACATATAAGCAATTCACGTAAGATAACAACAGATGCAGGAAAGTGCTTCACCATACCTTCAAGCACTGCCGTCACATATTTGCTTCCACTATAGGTCTGGTCAGTGTGCCGATGGTTTAAGGCCACAAAATGCTAAGCGCAATAGTACATAAGCCATGTAAACATCTAGTTATTATAGGACATGGGGCTAGCAACGTCATCCCGATATGTAATTGCTTAGAAACGGAAGGAAAACGCGTTTTGGAGCCACCACCTCTCATGAAAAAAAGGTGTATAGCTGAAAAGCTGAAAATGAATTACACGAGCACACACACACACACACATATATACATATATATATAATAGGTAAATAGATAGATAGATAGATAGATAGATAGATATTGATGGTCTTTGGGTATAACGAAGAAGCTACAAAAACAAGCCCGTTAAGATAATGTCTACACAGCTGCCAGTCATTCAGGATGAGTATAATAATAAACCTCAATTATAATAATAACCACTGAAACCAAACCATGTAAATCAACAATATACAAAATTTAACCACACGAGGAAAAAAATAAAGATTGAAATAAGGTATAGTATAGTATAGTTTTTTTTTTTTTTTTACGTTGCATGGAACCAGTGGCTATTCAGCAACGGGACCAACGGCTTTACGTGACTTCCGAACGACGTCGAGAGTGAGCTTCTATCACCAGAAATACACATCTCTAACCCCTCAGTGGAATGCGCGAGAATGACTGAAAGAAAGATTTCTAGACCTGATTAAAAGTAAAAGTAACAACTACACATTATAGTTATGCAATAAAAAATTAGGATTTATTAAGGAACATCTTCCAGATGCCACAGCCTTACTAACTTTGAAAAACAAACTCTTACTTCCACAAAGTTAGATAAATCCAGTTTGTCAAATAAATATTCACGAGCGTGCTAAGTGTGAAGACGCATTTTTTTACCAAAGAGATGTTAATGAACTGTCAGCATTTTATCATAATATGGCATCTAGTGTTGTACCGTGTGTGTATGTGTTTGAGAGAGAGAGAGAGAGAGAGAGAGAGAGAGAGAGAGAGAGAGAGAGAGAGTCTGCAAAAGTGGACACAGAAATAACGGACACCCAAATTGTCTCGAGATATAACATATCAAACCACGGTATCTTTATTTCACATATTTAACATTCTCATTCTAAAAATTAATACTACCAGATTGTAATAACACATACAGAACGTGAAAGTAATGACGGAGAGTGCGCAAAATTAAGAAACTTAGTAAATCAAAAATGTTTATGCTTAGATTACATTAAAATGTAAGAATAAACAACAACTAAAACCATCCTTAGCACATGGAAACAAGTTCCCATATTGCGGCGAAGCCACTACTTCTCTAAATGTGAATCATGATTTGGTCATGTATAGTATACTGGTTGTATATGGGTTGTTTGTTTGTTTGTATGGTGTTTTTACGTTGCTTGGAACCAGTGGTTATTCAGCAACGGGACCAACGGCTTTACGTGACTTCCGAACCACGTCGAGAGTGATGAACTTCTATCACCAGAAATACACATCTCTCACTCCTCAATGGAATGACCAAGAATCGAACTCGCGACCACCGAGGTGGGACGCCAACACCATACCAACCACGACACTGAGGCGCTGTATATGGGTTGGCCAAAGAAACCGGGAGACACTGAGTAACAGCACCGAAACCAGACATTTGCATTTTTTTTTTTTACATCTAGATATAAATTACAATGGAGCATTTGTTGGTAAAGTTACAATGGAGCATGTATAGCCTATTTTTAAAACAATATCTGCCTTTGAACCTGACAATTTCGCAAAAACTTTCGCATACTCATTGCTTTGTTTTACCAGAAAAAAATGCAATGACACTTGTTATCCATCGATCGATCCGCAGAGAGAGAGAGAGAGAGAGAGAGAGAGAGAGGAGAGAGAGAGTAGAGAGAGAGAGAGAGAGGGGGGGGGGTGTTGTTAAAGTACACAAGGTTAGACAGAAATTCAAGGACAAATTGGCTGCACTCACGGTGACAACACGCACGGCATTGAGAGTTGTCTGCAATAGTCACAGATACGACTGACTGATCCGATCGATTGTTTTAACGCCATAAAAGCGGCGTCATAGAAAGCGGGGTCATGTATGCAAGGAGGTCTAGATGATACGACGGATACAGGGAAGTAGAGCACGGAAAACCGAATACGCTCTGCTTCAGATCAGATTTACAAGTCAGTCGCTGAGTAGGGGTGTCACAGTATCAAAAATATGTACTTATCTCATTCCTCAACTAAAAATTATAAATATTACACTTCAAAACGTATAAGTGTGATCAACGTACACCGTATATGCAGACACACCCTAGATGAAAATTACCGCCAAAATTAAAAGAAAGAAAGAAAGAAAAAACAGGCATCGCTTTGTCATTATGTTTCGTTGTAAAATTTAGCCAACTTTACGTAAGCATCTTTGAAGTCTCTTATACAGGCAAATTTCCTTATGTCCCATTTAATCAGTTCGCTGCCTTCAAGTATTCTAACTGTAAAACACACACACACACTATGATTTGGACAAATTATTGAATGCCGAAGGATTAATAGTCTGTCTCTGCCTATATATGACACAACATCAATTTTCTTCATATGTGCGCTGTTTCTAGGGGCATACTTCTGCATGAGCCCTGGAGCTACTTCAGTCTCTAGTTTTTCTAGATTCCTTTCCAGGATCTTGGGATCGTGCCTAGTGTTCTATGATTATGGGTACAATTTCCACTGACATATCCCATATCCTTATTTCTATTTTCAGGTCTTGATACTTATCCATTTTTTCCCTTTCTCTTCAACTCTTGTGTTCCATGGTATTGCTTATTATTATTATTATTATTATTATTATCATTATTATTATTATTATTATTATTATTATTAATCAGAGCGTTCATCCATTCATGCCAGCACGCCTGTAGGCAACAAACTTGAATATCAAGCAGCCACAAACTATAAAGCGCATAATATGTGAAAAAGAGAAGACGCATAAAAAAGAACGACAAATAAATATCAATAAGCAAACACAGATTTATATATATATGGGTAAATAACAATATGCCAGCAAAAGGAAATTTAAAGTATTTTGAAGGAGGATATAAAAGTATATCCCTAGAAATCTTATCAAGCTACCATGATTTACAAGCTATCTAAGGTACAACAGAAGCCAATAAGCGACTATTCCAGATGCGACTCTATGATACACACACACGTCAGTGAACGACGATAAAGAGCAATTTGTCGCTGTTAAAAACTGAATTAAATCCTCTTAAAATAACAAAGAAAACGAGAGCAAAAATGGAGTGATAAAAGAAAATCTTGAAACTTAAAATCTCAGTTCTTGTGAACACTATAAGGGACACCATGCGCTAGACGCAACAATTACAAAAGAGAATTTGATTTGTAAGAGCGAAAGGATATATCACTGGGATAAAAGGGATGAAACTAAAATGCACATATTTATTATAAAACTGACAGTGGATCGGTGAAAAGATCAAGTCTTATCTGATACAGTAATAGTGGTGTTCATGAGAATACTTTAAACTTGAAGCACCTCGCACAAATCCATTGGTACCTGCTTTTGCTGTTTTTATTTTTTTCATTAAATTGTTTCCTCATTATTCGATATAAACCTATCAATATTGAATTGCACAGACGTTTGCTTTGTAAGTCTTCGAATTTAAATGCTTGTTCCATATGAATAATAATTACCAATGGCCACCCAACTTATTTGGGGTTGTCAAAATATATTTTCCCTTTACTACCTTCACTTAATTGAAATTAACAGCAAACTTTTCCAAACTTTCGGTCACCTAAACTCGATACATCATCCTTATCTAACTGAACTGATGAATTAATAAAAACCAATAATCTGAAACTTTCAAAGAATCTAAAAAACAATAGCGACTGAATACGTAATATTCTCCTTTGAAAAGTCTGCCAATGCAATATCAATCACATTTACGAGTTAAGGTCAGTCACTTATGTGTATTAGGCAGGAAATCTAAAATAAGGTTAAAGTAAAGGTTTAGTCTTCCAAACCTTTTGTGCATTACGTTCAATAAAGCATACTACAGTAAATGTCCTGTATCCACACATCCTATTGACATTAGTCTTTCAGATAACAATACTGAAAGCATCAAAAATTAAAATCTAAAGGTCAAAGCTGCAGTTAACAATAAATTAAAACAATCAAATCACTGAATCAACAACAAATGCATATACACAAACGAAAACCACTGGTTTTACAATTAAATAAATATTTCACAAGTAAAATCAGGAGCTACATCACAATAAAAACATAAAAAAAAATGTAAAGTACTAAAATCAAATCAAGCTGCTATATCGCACACAATATCTCTCAAACTTGTCGGCACTGATTGGAAATCGTAATCTATATATCTACAACACTGATATTGTTAATCTGAGTTAACAATAGGCCCACGAAGGCAACAAGAACTAACATTACTGAAACATGATTTTTCTCTGTGACTCAGTAACAATTCAATCACAATCCAATAGGATTATATATATATATATATATATATATATATATATATATATATTATATATATGTATTATATATATATATATATGTATCAATATATATATATATATATATATATATATATATAATATATAGTATATATATAAACACATATATCTCCTTATGCTTTTTCATATTTTATGTATAAACACACTGGATATAACAAACCAAAAATACTACAGGGGGTATCAATACGTTGAAAATAAAGTAAAAAAAAGGATCACCACTTTCACCTTCCAACAATAAGAAAGCAAGCCCATACATTCCGAAAAACCTGAACAAAGCCCGGAAACAAACGATGAGAGAGAGAGGAGAGAGAGAGAGAGAGAGAGAGAGGCAAGTAACATTCATAATGTGATATATCGACCGCAATCACGATCCTCGACGCGGATTCATACAAAACTCGCGTTCGCAGATGAGGAGCCGAGGCTTCTCATTGTTCAGCATGATTGGATTCGTGTCGCCGAACACAGGAATTCGCATGGGGCCACATGCAACAATCCCGCGTTTACGTCAGTAATCGATTTTAACGTGGAGTCATGATGCATTATCGGGCTAGTTAAAGCTTCAGGTCTTAACTTCTGAAGGCTTGTGTGTGTATGTTTATATATATATATATATATATATATATATATATATACTATATATTATAATATTATATATGTGTGTGTGTATGTGTATGTATGTACATACATACATATATGCGTATGCTTGTGGCTAACAACCTCACAAATTAGAAACCTCCCCACAGAAACAGGAATATGGACAAATGCAAAAAACACACGCACGCACACGCGCTCACACACACACACACACACGCATATATATATATATATATATATATATATATATATATATATATATATATATAATATCATACGTATAACCAAGGCAATCCGAAACCCGTTCATGTTACGGTCTGAGGATTCAGTAATTTATGAACATCAAACGCAAACTTTTAAAATGTGGCCCATAACGGAAAGCTGTCTGCATATAAATGTAGAACATACCTATCTATATAAAACTCTTGAGACTTGAGAATCTCATAATCACCTGTGTCACTAAAATGGCGAAGCAAATCCGTAATGATGCTTATTCTATCACTTACATCATTGCGCATCTTGTTTCACCGATGCAGAGAATGTTAAACCTCATCTTCATAACACGAATTCATACCAAGATCAGGGACTCCCTGTAATATTCTGAAAACTCCTATCTCACTCTGAAACAAGATAACGATAGGTCATTGTCTTCATGGTGAAATATTTGAGCAATATATCAAAATGCCCTCAACACATCCAAGTCACAGACTTAAATATACTGCCTGGCCGTGAGAGCTGTCAGTATTCAAGTTCCTCCTTACCTTATTTCTTCCGGCAACTAACCTAGAACAATTCATTTCTGTAATTGCTGGAATTTGGAAGTTTTTCACACATATTCCACATTTTCCCACTTTTTGGTAACATTAAAAGCGTTTCTACTGTATTCTCAACAGAGTCCACGAGAATTCGCTAGCAAACAATTTTGGTCTTTTAAAATGTAAAGGAGTCCACTGTGGGTATCCTTCATGACAAATTTACCAGAACATTATAGTATTAAAGCATAAAGGGAATGATAGCTACTGATAATCTTGACTTTTGGTACTATTCAGTGCATGGGAACTTTCTCCAAGTCAATGTCTAATAATAATAATAATAATAATAATAATAATAATAATAATAATAATAATAATAATATTGATATCGGAATTATTAACCACCATAACGGAATTTTACCTACGCCTGAAATCTCTATGAGATGAACAGAAATTCAAGTTTGAAATTAACAAAGCACACACATGGTAACATTCAGGAGTTTCGTTGTCATTAGGGGAATTATTGCAAATAAGCTGTTCGCGCGCTCACTATTATAATATATATATAAATATATATATATATATATATATATATATATATATATATATATATATATAATATATGATATATCTATATCGAACTGGATATTGGTACGGCAGCCGTACCCCGATCGCGGTAGATATTGGTACGGCAGTGAATTGCGCATGCGCGAACCCTTGTTTACCGCCTCACGCATATCCAAAGACTATATACTGAAGTATATACGCAGTCTTTGGGCATATCAGTGACAGCAAGAAAAATGGTGACGGAACAGCATGAAACGCGGAATAATAAATAGTTTTCGCCGAAAAACAGATGTTTTCAGGCTTTAACGAGCTGAAAAAAAAGCCATAGACATCTATGAAGACTCAAACTTTCAAAAATTGGGTAATTCATGGTATATACGTAGGTCACGAACGATCGAATCGGCCCTGCCGAAAAGAATTCCGAAGAGGAGATTCAAAAAGAGGATTATATATAAATATATACACTACCATCGTACCTTTGGTGACTTTCTCGGCCCATTATTCTGCCCGACATCGGCAGTTGCAAGGGCCTTTATACACTTTACAATATTCTTTTAATTCACTTCATTGGGTATTGCAGCTGTCGGAGAAGACGATTGAATTTACCAGGTAGTGAAATGGGCAAAATTAAAAAAACAAAATTTCAGCACTATTCCATTTAAAATTGGGATAGTGTTGTTTTTGTTGTACAAAAAAGCGGGACAAAATTCACAAAAGCAAAACAAAACAAAACAAAAAAAGGGGGTGGGGAGGGACATTTTGCTAACTAAAAAAAAGGGGGACAGATATTCAAAAAGCGTGACTGTCCCGCCTAAAGCCGAACTCTGGTTTACATAATACAGTATGCTTAGCAAACTGGTAAACGGATATAGCTAACTGCCGTATCTACAGCAAGTCAAGAGCGCAATACGGCACCAATGACATCTGCCGTACCCTCACCTCACTATATTATTTTGTACGGCAGGAAGTCTGAAATTGACGCATGCGCAATTCACTCCGTACCAATATCTACCACGATCGGATACGGCTGCCGTACCTATATCCTGTGCCTATATATATATATATATATATATATATATATATATAGGTGTGTGTGTGTGTGTGTGTGTGTGTGTGTGTGTGTGTGTGTGTGTGTTTGTATGTATGTATGTATGTATGCATGTATGTATACATACATACACACACACACACAATATATATATAATAATATATATAATTATGGAACGAGTAAACACACAAGTACTAAATACGCACTAATACACAAACCAGCAAACATATTGCGGGTTGGAAATTATTTTTGACATGATCATCCTGTAACTTTATTTCATTGCTCAATACTTCCTTTCTTCAGCCTCGTACGTACGATGAATTAATGTTAGACATTAAAGCACAACTATCTGTACTGAATATCGTTACATCATTTCACAACATAAGGACTCTTGGAACAGTATTCTTAATAAGACTAACAACAAAACCCAAGTTGATGACGGTGTTATGAATAAAAAGGAAGGAAAAGGAGGAAGACGAAAGAGAGGACGGGAGAAGTTCAGTATATAGTGACAAGTGCCTAAAATTGGCACCAAGTGCTCGGAGAGGGAGCAAGCACTTCGGGTTAGGCCTAAAAATTAAACTGATTAGGTGGTTCCGTTTAGACTCCAAGCTCTGGAGAGAGAGAGAGAGAGAGAGAGAGAGAGAGAGAGAGAGAGAGATGAGTAGAGAGAGGACCGAGAGAGAGAGAGAGAGAGAGAGAATTTCTGATCATGTCTACAAAACAAATTTTCTCCTCTCTGAGAGGTTTGTGAATGCCCGTTTTATGCAAATGATTATACGTTTTTGAGCAGCAAACATGATTGCTGGCAGATTAAAATTTTCAGATTCAAAATTTAAGGCCATAAACAATGCGAATATAACAGTATTACAATCATCAATACGCCCTGTTATGTAAGAAAGTTCCTCTGCATAAAAAGAAAGAAAAAAAAGGCAATTAATGCTAGTTCTCTTGATTCACAAACCATATCCTTGCAAAAACAGATCAACACTGAGCCTCGTCTATCTGACAGCTTTGTCAAAAGGCCAAGATACGAAGTGGCAGTTAGTAACAAACAAATCTTCTATACGCCAAGCCCGCGTGTGTGTATGTGGGGTAAATTACTGTCTATAATTATGTAAATACTGAATATACCCCTAACAAAGAAATAAAACAACTTATCTCGAAAGTAATGCAAAAGTCATGTATGGGTGTCTCAATCCAAAATACAGTTATAAGCCTAAACCAAGCTAAGTTTGGTACATATCCATGCTAATGAGTGGGCATAGGCTTACGTTATCGTACATACACACGTGTGATATGTTATCACTGTTCGATCGTACTGTACTGTAGGCCTTACATGCCTTCAGCATTATAGAACCTTGCTTATACTAATGTTAAGCTTTGATCAGAATTATTATATAATCACAGTACAGTAACCTACACTAGACCGAAGTAATAACGGTGGGAAAAAAAAAAAAGAGACAATATGTAACTGATCTGTAAGTATGTGTTTCGATTATTTAAAGTCTGCAATGACGACATAACACACGACGAAAAACCTAGGCCTAGTTGAACGAGGGGACTCAAATGATCATACAGTCAAAACAAATCTACATTAGACTTAAAGTATTGACAGTGATTAAACCATCAGGCAAACAACCCTACAATGAAGAACATGCATGGAATTTGGAAATATTTAGTCCTACAAGGGTACTTACCCAAAATTTTTCCTTGAAGCTAGCCAGTGCAATGGTGTTCATGTTGGCCCAATGTTTTAAATCCAGGACGATAATTATAAAAATATCACACACAAATCATGACACTCCATGCAGTAGTTCAGTCTATCCTTCTTTATCATATAATAATAACAACTCCACTTGGCCGTTTACAAATTAACGTTCATAAAATCCCTCACAATGATACTAATACGACGCCGAAAAACCACCGACATTCTCACGGTTATTTGAGCGTTTATCTGGTTATATCGCAATGCAGGGAATGCTGTCAAAACAGCATTGCGGAAACTACGGATACACTGCTGTCAAAACAAGTTATTGCGGAGAGGTGGAATCCGACAGGTGGCCGCGAGGTGGTTGACTGGAAACCGAGCGTACATCCAACACCTCCGACATCCGCAGTAGCACTGAACTTCAAACTCAGGTCGCTGCTGCTGCAGTCACTGACTGTCGCTGAACACTCTGGACTGGCAATGTCTGACCTGGTCGCTTTACGACTAACGTCTGGAGTCTGGACCTTTCCATTTATATTTACGGAGGAGATGACAGAATCTGGCCTAGAAGATTGAAGTGTAATGGCGAATGGAATGCTGTCACATCTAGGTCAGTCAAATCACAATGAGCAGATTCGGCAAACATTAGCCGGGGGGGGAATAATTGTTAAAAGATTATTGCCATCTGCTACCATGAATAAGGCACGTTGCGGATGGAGTGGATGGAGTAATTGAGTATGACTGTTGTATGTATACTATAACATGAAAATCATACACCATCACATTTGATGTTTTACTTTCTTTTAAAGGGAGACATGCGTATATATTTTTAGTATTTTCAACCTCACGGTAAGAAATGCAAAAATAAAAAGTGGTCGACTAAAAAATTTCTTGAATTCTACCTTACCTTTTAATG
>NC_087211.1:71782913-71840413 GCF_015104395.2 Macrobrachium nipponense | reverse complement strand
TAATGAGGTAAATATTCTGGCACAGCAGACGTAATATATTTATATATATATATATATATATATATATTATATAATATACATATTATAATATTATTCGCCATTCGTGTTCTAAATGCTTTGGATTATAGCTTTGTTTACGTCCAACAGTGGGCTGCAAAATAATTAACTCACTATAATTAGACAATAAAAATCTATTATTTCAAAATGTAAAGGACTATCATCTCTCTCTCATTCTCCTTCCAATGACGCCAAATACCTACCAATCAGTCGTTTTATCCATCTTGACCGTAATATTCAAATAAGACTTGGTTACCCCGAATATCCACTGCAATGAACTTTACCAGGGAATTGTAGATTGCTATCCATTTTCATATGAATTAGAGCAGTTACAGTACTACATATAAATCTTTTGGTTTCGTTCGATATTCTATTACGGAAAATAGAATTACACGTCTTATGTTTGATTTTGTGTTTGTAACAAAGACATGTCTGCGATGAATGAAGTTAGTGTTTAACTATAAAAATAAATCGAAAACAAGACATAGCAACACCGTGTATTTTATATAGGGATAGTTTCAATTGCCAAATTACCCATATCTATATATATATATATATATATCATATATATATATATATATATATATATGTATATATATATAGATATATATATGTATATATGTACACACACACACACACACACACACACACAACCATATATATATATATATATATATATATATCTATATATATATATATATATATAATATATATATATATAATAAATATCTATATATATATTATATGTATGAATAACTTGATCATGAATTATATAAAATGTGATTCTATGTATAAAAAATAAAGGTGATGCCACGGAGGAAAATGAAAAGACGAGAATGCCAAGATCTTTCGGTCTAAACGATCCTTTACTTGAGGCACAAGTAAAGGGTCGTGTAGATCAAAAGATCTGGCAATTCTCGTCTTTTCTTTTTCCTCCGTGGCATCACCTTTATAAATAAATAAATAAACATATATATTTATATACATATATATATCTATATATATATATATATATATATAGTTGTATTTATAAAACATAATATATATATATATATATATATATATATATATATATATATAATCAGACAAGACAAATACACAAGCATATTTAAATGAAAAAGAACTCCTGGGTTCAAGCGTACAAAAAGGCCTCACTCTCTCATTGACCTGATTTCTCAAGACCTATTGCAGGTCACACCGTGATTCCTTCAGGTCTAGTGACAGTTCGAAAAGAATTTTTACAAATGTCACATTGACTGACCGTCACAAATGGTCACCCACTCAGCCAGTGACCAAACACAAGAATGAAAAGCTGATCCCTTAAACGAATTGTTGGCGATAGATGTAAACAGTATAAGCCATTATATCTTGTTTAATTTAACCAATTTACCTTTTGGATATATATATATATATATATATATATATATATATATATATATATATATATTATATATATATATATCATTGAGCTACAAATTTCCTTTAATATCTAAATTCACTCTACTTCGGAATTGATATATTTTCATATATGTACCGAAGGGGAATTTTTTTTTTTTTTTTTTTTTTTTTTTTTGTTTTTTTTTTTGGGTTTTTTTTTAGTTGCAATAAACAATCGCCCCACATGGGATCGAAACCACTGTCCAAGTGGACGGGGACGAAATCAGGACCCAGTGACGCTATCAAGTCAGCTAACAGACTTGATAGCGTCACTGGGTCCTGATTTCGTCCCCGTCCACTTGGACAGTCGATCCCAGTGGGGCGAAAATTGTTATCAACTAAAAAAAAAAAAAAAAAAAAAAAAAAAAATTCCCCTTCGGTACATATATGAAAATATATCAATTCCGAAGTAGAGTGAATTTAGATATTAAATTAAATTTGGAAATTGTAGCTCAATGATATATAAATGAATCACGGTTCGATGTGATGATTATTCTATATATATATATATATATATATATATATATATATATATATATATATATATAAATCATATGCACACATGTATACACACACACACACACACACACATATATATATATATATATATATATATATATATATTATATGCACACATGTATATACATATACAAAAATACATTATATACATATATATTTATATGTACATATGCATATTTTTATACACACACATATATATACTTATAGGCTAAACATATTTATGCTGTCACACTCCTTTAATTAAATTAAGTCTGGACCTGTTCAAATATCGTATCCTGTTACTCTAAACGATGCTGTAGGCTTAGCAGACAGGAAAACAGGTTATGAAGTTTCTCAAGGTGGTTCCAAGTTTTATCCCCGAACAGGATCTAAATTTCAAACAGTACCAAGCCCGTTTTCAGAACAGGATAACAGATAAAGGATATCCTGAAACGACATGACTTACGACTTAATCTTATGATTCGTGTACTTCTAATTGCTCTCGGCTGGATGGATGACATTCTTTAGTGAAGGTGACAAAAATAAAAGAATAAAATAAATAAATAAATAAGCTGAATAGTGAATCCTGATCTCATAAGAAAATGTCTAATTAGTTTTCTTGAAATGACAGGATGACGTAAGAATCAAGAAAAAAAAAGGAAGCCACTACACAAACCACCCCACCTCCCAAAAAACCCAAATTTGGCAATAAAGAAAAAGTAAGTTATCAAAATAAAAAATCATAATCAACATAGTCTCATTTGTGTAACTTATGATATGTTTACTTATTAAATACTTATTCCACATTTTATAACTATAAATAAAACTCCACTACAAGTTACGGCAATAAACAAAATATAAAACGTGGGAGAGTGATTTCAGTATCTAGAGAGGTTACGCACAGAAAAAGAACCTTTGCTGGCATAAAGATTCCTTATTCTAAACACGGAAATATTCCAGTTGCCATCTCCTCATCCCTGAAGAGGAAGCAAACAGCTATAGTAGCTTCATATCAACAGTGCATTTGATGTCTAGGCTCATCCTTATGACGCGCTTCCTGATTGGCTGTTGATAGCCAATCACAGGGCTGGAAATTCTCAGTCTCTCGTAAATTCACATAGGCAAGATATGGTTCTTCCTCTCCTGAGGGATACGTCTTTCAAACGTATACCTCAGGAGAGGTGGAACATGGATCCTATCCATGTGAACTATCGAGAGAGACTGAGAGTTTCCAGCCCAGTGATTGGCTTATCAACAGCCAATCAGGCGCGTCGTAAGGGACGGGCCTAGAAATCAAATGCACGGTTGACGTGAATCTATTATAGCTATTAAGGGAGGAAGGGAGTAATGGAGGGAGAGGAGAGGAGAGAAAGACTGGGAAAACGTCAGTTTCTGGGAGTCTATAGAAACGCTATTGGTAACTGGTCGTTTCTAGGTTTATTGCGACGATTTCACACGAATCAGGTGTAATTAGGAAAACAATTAAGATAATAAAAAATGAGTCTATGCTACCGAATGCATCAAGAAAGACAATGAAGACTTTTTCGTGACAATAACAACGGAGAAACATATCCAAAACTATTCCCCCCCCATACCCTTAGGAACTTTGGAGTTAATGTAGATTTTAAGAACAACAATAATAACCCGAAAAATGGCACCTCTAAAGAAATCTTCAGACAATACATAAGGGTGCGCATAACAAATCCCTGGTCGTTCATGGGGTTTCTTTATGTTGATCACGCTGCAAAATCATGGAAAAATATAAGATATGCAGAGAGCAATGCAGTTTCCGTTCTAGTGAGAATAATCATGCTATCAACTAACAGATATATAATTGAAAGAAATTTAACTGAAATATTATAAAAGAAAGATTCAGAAAGAATACAAACATGAGCCTAAGAATGTATACAGTTGATCAATTTACTTAAAATTAAATGCGTAGAATGTATCAATTTTACGGAAAGCACTATTAACCAAGCTTTATCAGTGAAGGTGTGGGAATACTTGCATAAAAAATTAAGAATTGTTTAATGAAGCTCTGACCTTTGTCTCAAATGAGGTTACGATAAAAAAAGATAACATGCAGGCACAATGGAAATACAACTACATACATGTCTTTTTTTTATTATATCTTAGCTTATAACTACTTTCTAATGCACGGGGCATGTGTTAGTCAACTGGTACCAATAACATTTCATGCAACATCTTTACTGATCAGACACAAAATGTACGACAGTGAACGCTTTTAACCAAATTACAACTGCATAAATTTATATAAAAAAAACAAATATTAAAGTTCAGTTACGTAATAAACATAATTATATATATATATATATATATATATATATATATATATATATATATATATATATATATATATATATATATATATATATATATCACGTTGGGGCAGTCATACCGGGCCCATATCCAGAGTTTTTTTTTTTTATGGTGGGGTTCTTTTTTCCCAAAACTGGACCTTTTCTACTATAAATGTCATTGCATATATAGGTATATAAAAGAGGAAATACTTGAAAATGTTATTTTAATTATATTAAGAATAATAAGTTAACACTAACATGCATATTGCTTTATTTGCTGTTATTTTATATACTTTGACTTAATAAAAGACAATAATTAACAAATATTCTAAAGAGTATGTATAATTATTTACTACATTGAAAGTACAGTTCAATGAAAAGGACAGTCACAGACAATATGGACTTCCAGAAATATTTTTTTTTTGGGGGGGAGTCGTTCGACCCCCGACACGCCCCCTCGCTACAGGCCTGCATACCAACAAGCAATTCTAACAAAAGATATCAAATAAAGAGACAATGCATGCAGCACGAATCACTATAGTGAATGAACAATTCAAATAACTCAGCATTCCATTCATAACAGTTTTCTTTAAACGACAGATACTTCATAGAAAATGGTACCTCACAAACAGGACTAACTTACTATATTGGTAGCAAGATATGCGTAGAAAACATCACATCACAGTTCTTCTTTGCCTGAAACAGAAAAAAAGGGAAAAAAATTACGATGGTTTTAGCCGTAAAATCAGGATTCCATTCATAGCAGTTTTCTTTAAACGACAGACACACTATAGAAAATGGTGCCTCACAAACAGAACTAACTGATAGCAAGACATGCGTAGAAAACATCACATCACAGTTCTTCCTTGCTGGAAAAAAAAAAAAAAAAAAAAAAAAAAAGAAATACGATGGTTTTATCCGTAAAAGAATATATTAATTACATGGTAAAACTGAAGACTACTATGGCGCCCTTCTGGTTCGATAACTGGCCAACCAGTTTACGTGCAAAAATGGGTGCCGTGTTTAGTACCAACCCTTTGGGAATAAACGTATTAATATAAACAAAAGGCGGCAAATATCGCAAACATAAACATTGTCAAAAAGCGGTAAGCATTCTGGTCGGCGACTGCCGGGAACGAAGCAACGATAACAGTCTTCAGTTCCACCACTTTTATTATCAATATATAAGTCATGACCGAATAAATCTCTTTGACTATCATATAGGAATAGTCCAATTCAGTGAGAGAAAAAAATATCTTGATCTATTACAATTAAGAATGAAATTCTTCTAATATATATTTATTTCGAATCGCGTTAATTTTTGCACTTGTTTAGTCGTTAAACATGAAAAAATAACATCAAAATTCCATGAAATTTCTCTATTTAGAAAGCCAAAAATAATGCCATATTATTATTATTATTATTATTATTATTATATTATTATTATTATTATTATTATTATTACCTTCGTTGACAGTGCCAGATGCCTTCCTTTCCCTGGCTGCCAGGATATCTTCGTATAAACTGGGATTATTTTCCTTCAAGCTCCTCTCTTCCTGTTCGTCCATGTCTCCTTCCACCCAGCGTCTCATGGAGGCCTTCGCTCCCTCCACCAAGCGGTCCTTGGCCCGTCCCATGAACTCCGAATCTCCACCGGCCTAACACAATAATAATAATAAGAACAATAATGTGCGCCAGTTTCGTAGATCTGACTTATAACTGTTTAAGAAAGTGTGTGTGTGTGTGTGTGTACCTAAGGAACTAATGCATGCATACATATGTATATACAAATATTGTCTATATATATAATATATATATATATATATATATATATATATATATATATATAATATATTTATATGTCTGTATACATACATGCATATATATTATATATATATATATATATATATATATATATATATATATATACATACATGTATATATATATATGTATTTATATATATATTTATATATAAAAAATATATATATATATATATATATATATATACACGAATGAACTAATGCATAAATGTATATAGTATGTGTATGATGCTTTGTCGATTTTTACTTTATATTCTTTTCATGGGCAGTCTAGTTTGTGGATGCTTGCTTTGCAAGTTAATCGGGCTCCTAGGCTTCTTCCATATGACTATTCGCAATAGAAATGAACAGTCATTCCTCAACAACCCTGGAGAGAGAGAGAGAGAGAGAGAGAGAGAGAGAGAGAGAGAGAGAGAGAGAGAGAGAGAGAGATTTACTTTCGCCACTGTTCCCTCTGTGATATGATAAATAAACCGAAAATAGTTACAGGTAATATAAGCATAATTATTTGATTCTATCACATGGTAAAACCAATGAAATCACAAATAAATGAAAGAAAAATCACACACACACACAACCTACTGCCTTACCCTAGCAACTGTCTCCCACTGCTCAACCCCAAGATCTCTGAGTTCATCCATCAGGTCATCCAACTCGGAGGACAGGGCATCGAAGGCGTCCTGGGTCAGATGCAAGGCATCCTCTTCGGAAAGGATGCCATCCGAATCAGCATCCAACAGGATGAAGATGTTCTTCGCAGCGGCCTGGCACTCGGAAGGACAGTCGACCAAGTTGGGGAGAATAACTCGATCCTGTATAAAGATTCCTTGCTGATAAGACTCGATATAAAAAGATCTACTACTACTACTACTACTACTACAGTCACTATCTACTAATCTTGTTACTTATCATCGTTATCATCTAATATTACCACTCCTACCACAACTCTATTATTATTTACTGTTAACGGTAATTATGATTTCAATAAACAAATTCACTATAGTAGACTCACATCAAGCGTGCAACTGATGTCTAGGCCAGTCCCTTACGACGCGCCTGATTGGCTGTTGATAAGCCAATCACAGGGCTGGGAACTCTCAGTTCTCGAGAGAGTTCACATAGGCAGGATGTATGTTCCACCTCTCCTGAGGTATACGTTTTTCAGGAGAGGTGGAACATGCATCCTTCCTATGTGAACTCTCTCGAGAGACTGAGAGTTTCCAGCCCTGTGATTGGCTTATCAACAGCCAATCAGGAGCGTCGTAAGGGACGGGCCTAGACATCAGATGCACGCTTGATGTGAATCGACTATAGTAAGTGCTTATAGTATTGGCGATGTTATCTAAAAACTATTGCTTAACTTGAGATACACCATTTTAGATTCAAAGGTTAACAGCAATAATAATAATGGTAATAACAATTACTTCTTTCAATTCAATGATAGTACCTTTTAGTTTACAACTATTCTCAAGTGTGATAAGCCCCATTTTGCATTAGGTGAACTCAAACAAAGGTATCTTAAAGTTTCATGAAAGAAAGGTTCACATTTTAAGATTTTAACTCAAAATTTGATTGCTAAAATAACCTTGTAGCTTCTCTATCTCCTTGACAGTGTAATGGTTTAAGCAAGATCCTAACTCTTCTACCAAGCGCAGGTTTGATTCCTCCCTGGGAAACACACTTTCCCCATTCACTTCCTCTCTCTTTGCAAGTTCTCCATTGGAAAGCGTATCCAAAAATATTAAGATACAGTGAAGAACAGAGGTCACGGTGGCCTTTACAATACGTAGATTTAAGAGAAATGTTCTGACATTTTTCAGACATATACAAAGGGACTCACAACTCTGAAATCATGCAGGAACTGCGCCTTGCTTCTCCGCTGACTGGAAAGAAGGTAGAATTTAACGAGATGCAGAAGTGGGTTCTCGTCTGACCAAAGGACGGGAGAAGTTCGACGGAGGCCGCGAGGAAGAACCTCCCAGAGGGTTCTACTACTGGAGTGTCGTCTTCGGTTCTTTTTGCGACCGGATAGGTTACTTTTAGTGATGAAAAGAGAAGCCTCTTGGTCAATTTTGTCCTGATCGCGAATGATCTCATCAGTAGCTCAATATCAGCAATTTATATTTGATATATTTATGTTCAAAATAATAATTTTACTTCCAATTGTCATAATCCTGATCACGACAAAAGTCAAAATTATGATGACGATGATAATAATAATTACCCAAATATTAATCATGACAACGAAGATAACTGTAATTATAACACCAAAATGCATAAAAATCATAAGCATATTAATAGTTATATGAATACCCAACCCTGCACGAATCACAATGATGATAATTAAAAAATACATTTATGATGATAAAGAACTGAAAAGTACAAATTCTCCAACACTGACACATAGACTGTCTTTAGTTAGTTGACCTTTTGGATTTCTGCTACAAAAGCCAAGAATGTTACCTAATTTATGACAGCTTCTAGACATTGACTTTGCAATGAGCTATCTGTTACTTCAATTGGGATTAAGCTACATTTTTTGTAACTTCCCTGGCATAGATAAATGCACGAGTTCACATAAAAAATAAATTTACAATTAAATTAAAAGACAAATGGTTTTTGGTATGAAAAAATGCATAAGCATTCATCATAAAAATGTTAAGACTCTCTACAATGTTGACCTTTGCTGAATAAATCGCTTACATTTATTTACGTAGTTCCTTTAATACAAGCATCTTGCAGCTTAATTTAACTAGGCACCTTTCTTGGATAGGTCTATCAGTTCCGAGCATTGTCTTTAATAACGATAATACTTTAATTTTCCATCATTCCCTAATGCTACCGGGAAAGGATTTATGCCTAGATCCAGATAATTACCAGATTCAGGGGATACAGTCATTGAATACAATCTAATAAACAGAATAATACCTAGATCAAGAGGATAATGTCATGGGAAGCAGTCTACATTCATGATATATTACCGAAATCTAGGAGATACAATCTGTATCAAGGGGAAACTGCCAAAATACAGAAGATATTACTTGAATCCAAGAGACTCCAATAATGTACTATGGCCACTCTTATGTGAGGGTTGGAGCAGGATTCGTGACATCTACAAGCAACTCTAAACTTACCATTCTAATGGAAAATGCAATGGAGAGAGAGAGAGAGAGAGAGAGAGAGAGAGGAGGAAGCTATCTGATGACCAGATTTAAACAAGATTACTGAACAGGTAACCAGATCGTGGTAAATACAAACAGCTTCTATGGTTATTGTCTTATATATAATTTTTCAGTCATAACAGAGATGACTTGGCAAACCGTTGTCATATCTCGGATGGGTATTAACTAAGCTGATTATGTCATTATGGAACCGTAAACCCTTTGTCATAAAGCATGAATGGTCAAAGATCCTCACCAAGAGTTCGTCATGGTCCAGCATAATTCAAAATGTGTCAAAATTGTTTAAAACTCCCATATTTGATATTAAATGGTTTACTCTTTCCTTGAGTTAAATGAACAGTGTTGTTTCGCCTCTGAGGAAATTATAACTGAATTAACCGCAGTGTAAAAATATCCAGGATTCTTCTATATAGAGCACTCTAATGAAAAAATCAACTTTGTATGTTAGTGCAATTTATAATCTGAGAAAGTTATATAACACTAAATGGCATGAAATTATTCTTACTTTCTATATTACTATTTTTAAATAACTAATGATGAAATGAATAAATTAATTGTTATAAACAGTGTACTTTATCAGACATTGGTGTGGATTCAATAGACGAATAAAACTGGCGCTCAAGGTAAAAATAATACGTATCCTCAAAGGCCTTCGTGACTTTCGGTTGATGATTCCCAAAGGACATCAAGAACTTAAAGGTGTTGTAGGCAGCGCGAGCCTTGTCCTTTTGGACTAATAAAATTACTATTTTCCACCCCAGACGACACCATTTTAATGTTTAGAGTTTAAACAGTACAGCAACACCTTAAAAGTTAACTACCTTTCAGTATCTTCCTTCAGATGAGGTCCTTCGTGGACATCCTGGTTTATCTCGCCTTCAGCCAGAAGGTCATCCAGAACGTCATCGCGAATGCTAAGGTCGTCTTCCCAGATGATCCTTAGGGCGACCGAGTCTACGGAGGCTGATGCCTGCCACATCCTATAAGGAGTTTTTAATTCTGATTTCCTTTATCGTGAACTGCCGTCTCAACAACAATGATCATCCTACCAGTATATACAAATTTCCTAAGGAATTTCGTTTACACTTTTATTTTGATCAGGTATTCTGGGTAAATGCGCATTTCTACAACTTGTTCCTTCTGCATATGAAATTCTATTAGCCAAAATGAGTATTATGACTTTAAGTAGCAAATTATTCTAAAGAAGATAAATGTGCTGCAACAAACAATTGTCACATTAATGTTTAGAGGAATAAGAAATATTTGGAGTAATTACGGCGTAAGCAACAGCTGGGCTTTAACAAAATCCGATTATAGTTTTCTCATCATCTGTTTTGCTAAAAGCCAAAACTCTTCAAATGACAAACATCAACTCATCACTGAAAATTTAACATATTCATATTAATCCCCTCTACTCGCCCTTCGAAAACACAGTCTTCTAACATCAACTATTCATAAAGATATGACTTCAGTTATTCTCTCTTTCTCGCTCTTTAAAAAGTTAACTGTGAAAAACGCAACTCTTCTTTAAGATATGACTTCAGTTTTTCCTTCTCTGTACTCTTCAAAACTCACTTCATAAAGAGCAACTCACAAAAAGGAAGCTTCAAACGAAACAATTCTGGAAAAACTCACCATTCCAGCGGCATGAAAAGGCAGTCACGTTGACCTAACTCAGCTTTGACCAAAAACATCTGATCGGGCAAGGCATGGGAAGCTGCCTCGTCTACCCTCAGGGTACAGGAGTCCCCCTGGCACTGTAAACACATCTTAATCAGATTTCACGAACCACTTTACCCAATATATGATTTTAAAAAACTTAACATTTTACCTAATATATGACTAAAATGGCGAATACTTTACCAAGTAATGACAAAAAAAAGGATTAAAACTTTACCTAATATACTACTATAAAATATATATAACTGTGAGTTTGGAAAGGTATTTCTGTTTACACAAGGCACCTGAATTATCTCACCAGCACAGACCTGACAGAAGAAGGAAGGAATAAGATGAAATCAACCTCCAAGGATACATGATGAAAAGATTGAAGGGGGGAATGCAGAGGAAAGAAAAGATCCAATCATAGGCAATTTAGCGTTAATAACTTCTCTCATATACCATCCGAAATTGGAATTGTTGCGATTATTCTGCCAAATTTCCGGACTGGAATGTGAAAATGTATTTCATTGCATTACTGTGTATGTGGGCAGACTACCAGACTATAACGAGAGAAAAGTAAAGTTCTATAAGTTTTATATGGAAAACTAACAAACAGACTGGTTAAATAGGTATTTCCATTTATTCATTTCTCTGAAGAACAAAACCTTGACAAGACTTACCGCATTTTCTTTCATTTAACTAAATCAACAGCAAAATATGAAGCTATTAAATACAAACCAAGCTAAAATTACCCTCAAAATACTTTGTCTTTGATGCAGACTGGAAGAACGTTTAGAAAAATATATCACATGACGGATTTGACTCCTTTTGAACTATTAGGCTATATGTCAAAGAATCTTACAGGAAATAAAAAAATTATAAACTACAAAATCAATATAAAATAGAGGGAATTACCAACCCCTCGACCACTCTTATAATTCAAGGTGATACAAATGTAATTGATATTCGCCCAACCATACATCAATATCTGCAACAAAATCAACCGGCGTTCGAATTGTTCAACTACTTGAAACTTTGCAATTCTAATCTATTTTCGCAGAGACAAGCACCAACAATCGTGATAAAGCAAGGTTTTCAAAACATACAAATAACTGTGAGCAATTTTGAACAAGCCGTCTTGAAAGAAGAATTTAGTAGTAGTAGTAGTAGTAATAATAATAATAATAATAATAATAATAATAATAATAATAATAATAATAATAATAATAATAATAATAATAATAATAATGCAATTACTGAAAATTATAAAAATAAAGTTAAACTGAAATACTTTCCTGCTGAAGGCAGATTTATCTACATTCAAATTCGGTTTTAGTTTATCTTTGTAATATAGATAACTCTACCTTCAGCTGGATAATACTTAAATTCAAGGTCATTCTTATAATTTTCAATATGTTGAACGTATTTATTTTATGTGTTTTGGGTATAAATGCGTTGATTTTCATTTTCACTGAAGCTAATAATAATAATAATGTTAGAAACAGCGCACATAGTGAGAAAAGCAATAAACTCCTAAGAAGGCAGGATGCAACCCGGAACCCCATACTATAAAAACCACCCAGTCGAATAGGATGACTGTGATAGGAAAAAAATAATACTAATAATAATAATAATGATAATAATGATAGTAAAAAAAATGGCTTTCGAAAATGGCAGACCATTGATTATTCATATGCATAAAACTGCACTTTTTCATATCTCACTACTCCACACTCATCAGTTACAGAGATGAATATTTTTACCCACCGTCAAGTCCTCCCACCGGATGACAGGGAATGGAGTCAAAGAGACGGAAACGCGTCCTTCGACCATGCAGAGGACTGAGGCGCTGTAGAAGGACCTGCTGGTCTTATCGATTTGTGATGTCCATCCCCTTCGAGTGTAATGTAGACCCTAGTCAGAGTTGGAATACTTCATAAAAATATTATTCAGTGTAAAAAAAAAAAAAAGGATGACTGGGTTACATATTTCATAAAAATATTATTCACTGTCAAAAACCAAAAGAATGGAAACAGCTGATGACTGAGTTAGATATTTCATAAAAATATTATTCAGTGTCAAAAAAAAAAAAGTTGATGACTGAGTTAAACATTCCATAAAAATATTATTCACTGTCAAAAAACAGAAAAAATTGAAACAGTTGATGACTGAGTTAGATATTTCATAAAAATATTATTCACTGTCAGAAAAAAAAAAAGTTTGATGACTGAGTTTAAAACCATTCCATAAAAATATTATTCACTGTCAAAAAACAGAAAAAATTGAAACAGTTGATGACTGAGTTAGATATTTCATAAAAATATTATTTAGTCAATAAAAAAAGTTTATGACTGAGTTAAACATTCCATAAAAATATTATTCACGGTCAAAAAATAAAAAATAAGTTGAAATAGTTGATGATTGTGAGTTAGATATTTCATAAAAATATTATTCAGTGTCGAAAAAATAAACAGACAACGACTGGCAGAAACAGCGACTAGTCACATACCCGTTGAGTGCTTTTAACAAATAAGTGCATTAATTTAAATTATGCCGTATATAAACACATCTGGGTAAGCTTTTCAGTGAAACTTGATCACCCTGGTTCATAAATATTTTACATTTCTTTGCAATATGTATTTTTGTAACTCTAATAATAATAACAATCTTCATCACCAATATAATTTTTAACATTAAAATACCAATGTTATTCTACCAACATTAATTTTCTGTGGTGAAAATACATACGACCTGTTTGAAACGGTCTGCAAAAAGTTAAAAATACTATTATTTACCATTTTGTTGTCTATATTTTAGCTCGATACCATAAATTTTTTCTCAATGGTTTTAACCTTTGCAAACGTACTGATCACAACATTACATCTAAATACTAGAAATACATGAAGAGGCTGATCTGTATAGATCCGATATGCGTTATCAAGGAACAAGTAGAGGCTTATCCATAATACCACATTCAATTGTCAATAATCATTACCTAGAATGAAATAATTCTGTTCGACATAAACACAGAGCAAACTCAAGAAAGCAATCAGAATACATAACACCGTCATCGAAAAAACACACACACAAATATGCATCAGAAACGATTCCAAAATCTAATGAAATCTTCATTGTGCATAGCTCACACATTCATAGATTCCAGGGAAGGTTATTTGACAATTAGATAAACAAACAACAAGGTTTAACAAATAACTTCCGTCAAACTTTGCTAGCGGAGGTAATTCAACACCTTTAGACGGGGAAAACCAAACAGATCGCACCATGAAACATAAGCAAGTCCTTGCATAATTTACCTTCAGTCGCTTGAATTGTTCTGGAAAAAAAAATGAAATAAAACTCACGGCTCTCATGACGTCATCGAAATCAAAGCTCTCGAGAAATCCTGGTAGTGTGATGAGCTTCCTGAAGAGATAACAAGCACTGAGTCTCAGGAGGGAGTTGCCAAATCAAAGGCTTAAAACAAGGGGGAAAATGAACAGGAAATGTACAAGAAGTGAACAAGAACTTCAGACTGGTAGTGGAAGAAGGCCGCGATCGTTTACGCCTTGGGAGACGTGGCATATTGAAGAATATTTCTGAGGGTGAAGACTGAGACCAGACAGGCCAATGGATGGCCAATTATTAAACCATAAGTTCTGATTGTATGGAAAATATCTAACTTTTTCTCAAAAACACTCTTGGGAACATCGATGACTGGACGGAGTTCGAAGAAGCAGATAATGGCAATGAGTGGAGGTCATTCCTTTGAAAGGGAAGATGTCATCCACAAAATTAATGAAATTTTAGCCATTTCGTAAGATAAAAACAAATCTATATTAGCATATATGTCATGGTGAAATACATATATATATATACATATATATATATATATATATATATATATATATATATATATATATATATACATATATATACATTTGTCATATCCTGTATTAATGATTTAGCACTATTTCAGTTTGATAGCGGAACATTTACATCTAAAACAAGATATATTTCATATATACAAGCACACGCATATTACTATATATATATATATATATATATATATATATTATATATATATATATATATATATATATGTGTGTGTGTGTGTGTATGTGTGTGTAATATATATGTAGGTGTATATAAAAGCATATATACATACACACACACACACACGCACACACACACACACACACACAACACACATATATATATATATATATATATATATATATATATATATATATATATATATATATGGTATATATATATATTATATATATATATATATATATATATATATATATATATAATAATGCAAAACATAACTTGCTTAGATATGATGAATGCCATATTATCAAACTCAAACAGCTCACAAACACTCATACAAGATATGATGCAATATACAACCACACTAAACGCACGCCAACGATACAACCGAATCACTACAATTACCCAATATCCCTGGTAACGTTGACGAACGCTTCATCGGAGAACCCACGGCCTTCTAATGCGAACTTCCGAAGGGACACTTCTGCAATGTCCCACGTCTTTCCTCCGATTTCATTCTGGTTCTTACGGACTTTCGTGCCATTTTCTTCGATTTCATCTTCTATTCTTTCGTTTTCTTTTATTTTCGCTCCTTCCACTTCTCCTCTATCCTCTTCCGTATCGTCGGGTGTCGCATCTCCAGCGACGGTTGCGACTGCACAGAACGTCGTCGCAGCCTCCAGGCTGCCGTTCAGTCGCCCAAAACTCCAGGGGGCCAACTCGGTGATGGTCTTCCCGTCGAGAGCGTTGGTTATCAACACCGGCTGGTAGCTGACGTCAATGAATTCCTCCACAGTGATGTCTTTGGCTGATGCCTCGTGAGCCTGAACTAACGGCAACTCGATGTACGACTTTGTGGGATCGCTGGCAAAAACTGCTGTGCTACAACACAGTAACAAACAAACACGAGTCGATATGTGGTACATTTTAACCATTAAGAGCGAGGGAAACAGATGGCTGTATAATTATCGGGCAATAAATATTAATCCTGAAAAGTGACGAGAACAAAGCAACAGATTCTTCAGTAATGCTGACTTCATAAACGTGATCCACGAGCACGTAGTGATTATATACTAATATATATATACTAATATATATATATATATATATATATATATATTATATATATATATATATATATATATATATATATATATATATATATATATATATATATATATACTGAGTATGTAATCTTTGATCTTGACACTATTTCCATTATGTGATTAGATTTTACGTAGGACTGGTGTAATGTTTGTATATATATAAACTACATAAACTATATATATAATGTATATATATATAATTTATATATATATTATATATATGTATTATATATACGTATATTTTTACACATATATACAATTACATCAGTCCTAGGTAAAATCTAACCTCAAACTGGAAATGGTGTAAAGATCACAGATAATTAATCAACCTTCGAATATACTCGCATATGAAATGAGATATTTCATATAATATATTTTCTAAAATCACAAAATATATGCAACTTGGAAACCACTGAAAATATTTCATAATTTCTGAGAGTGTATCTAGTAATGAAATAAAGCTTGTTTTTTTTTAAACATCACTGGAACATGATGAGGATCACTGTGAACACTGACTAACTTCACTTCATAGAGTAAATGGATAAAATGTGCTGAAACATCGAAGAAATGATCATCAATGTTTTCCGTAAACGCAAACGAACTTAAAATCACTGTTTACTAAAAGTACAAAATTGAACTGAAAGCACCAATACCATCGGTTTCAAAACCCAGAAGAAAAGCACTCAATATACAATTATATGCGAATGTTTCAAAAAACGCCAAAAATTCCTTGGTAACTCCAATGAAGCGTCACAATGATAGAAACCGGGTGAAAGGCACCAAAACGCAAAACGAATCCATAATGTTTCAGAAACCGTAAGAAATTCACGAAAAACAACCGACGGTCGAAACCAAGAAGAAGAAACCCTCTCAAACGCAAAGTACTGTACAAGACAGCGTGAAAACTACCTATAGTATACACCTCTACGCCAACCTCGTTCCTTATCGGCGGAGAAATTCATCGTTATCGGCGTAATCACTTGGGGAACGTGTCATCTGTCTATCTCTCCATCTCTTCATTTATCTTCTCCCTCTTCGAACAGCCTTCTTTTTTCTCATCGATTATTCCCTGTTCACTTCCAAGCTCCGGTATACGTAGCAGTGTTCCAAGCAAGATGAATGAGCTACGCTCGAAAACCAAAAATGTGAATCTGCGAGAGAGAGAGAAGAGAGAGAGAGAGAGAGAGAGAGAGAGAGAGAGAGAAATTTTTTATTAACCAGTTATAAATAAAAACGATAGAATTATTTCTACAAGATATGAAGTCAAATTTGTTTGTTTGTATGGTGTTTTTACGTTGCATGGAACCAGTGGTTATTCAACAACGGGACCAACGGCTTTACGATTACAAGAAAGTCTCCTATGGCAGGGAGGAAATATGAATATTCAGTTCCATTAATAATCGCAGAATTTCTGGACGTGAAACCCGCATGACAGAACAAAGATTTTTGAACAGCTTCGACAGTAAAATATTTAGTTTTTAAGATATGTTTAAATACAGGGATTTCTCTCTCTCTCTTCTCTCTCTCCTCTCTCATCTCTCTCTTCTCTCTCTCGTTCTCCTCTCTCTCTCTCTCTCTCTCTCTCTATATCTATATATATATATATATATATATATCTATATATATATATATATATATATATATCTATATCATTATATATATACATATATATATATCTTTATATATCTATATATATATATATATAGATATAATAGTATATATCTATATATATATATATATATATATATATATATATATATATAAATATCTATATATATATATATATAAGATATATATATATATATATATAGATATATATATATATATATATATAATATATAGTATATTATTATTAAAATATAATGTATATATATGTTGTATGGGTTCACAATAAATAAATGATAAAATTGGAGATATCTGAGGAATCATCTAATGTCCACCACAAGTAATTCTTTAATTCTCGTTAAAAAAAAATGACAGAAAATGTAATTATGAATAAAATTTTCGTCCTAGTGAAGAGAGGAGTGTTGGCAAAGATTTTAGAATGATGGTACAATTTAGTCAAGGATGAAACGAAAAGTTTTCATACAGAAAGACATTATAATTTTTTTATCGTTATTTCCTTTAAACAATTTTTCATTCTTGCCTGTTCACATGACCTTGCTCTCCAATTTTGTAAAAAATTCCTAAAATCGAAGAAATTCATTGATTTTCTATTAATGTCAGGTTTTCTGTGTACTTTTCATGGCATTAAATCCCAATGCATTTGACCAATTCATTCTGTTTTTCTTTTCATTTTCCTGTCGCTACCAGTACCCTGTTTATCTCTAGTCTTTCATTTCTCTCCTTGTTCTGTACCCTACATTTGTTTTCATTGTTTGTTTGTTTGTATAGTGTTTTTACGTTGCATGGAACCAGTGGTTATCCAGCAACGGGACCAACGGCTTGACGTGACTTCCCAACCACGTCGAGAGTTAACTTCTATCACCAGAAATACACATCTCTAACAACTCTATGGAATGCCCTAGAATCGAACTCGCGGCCACCGAGGTGGCAGGTCAAGACCATACCGATCACACCCACGGAGGCGTTTTTTTCTTTTAGGTTCCCAATTAATTGTCTTTTCGCTGAATATTTAGTTATATTTTCCCCTACTACGGATAAACGTGTAAAAAGGGAGGGGGGAGGAAAAAAAAAAAGAGAGAGAGAAAATAACAGAAGAGACAAGTGAGAATATATTATCTCTCTGAATAGAAGAAACTTCGGAGAGAGAGAGAGAGAGAGAGAGAGAGGACAGGAAGTCCCTTGCCATCCATCGCAAGGCGCCAAGGGTCCCGGGCAAATCCCTCTCCCTGCCATTGTTTGTTAATGTGAGGGGAGGGAGCGAGGGTCACTGTCGTGGCTTTTCTTCTTAATTATACAATTACGATCGTCTCCTGAATCATGAAGCAGACTCCTCGTCTTCCTTTCGCCCTCTCTTGAGTCGTTCGTCATCGCCTTTATTTTTAATAGGCACGAGGCGACCGTGCCCATTCGACGACGACGACCATGGCGCCCAGCGATGAAAAATCACTTCGGTGGCTGCTCGCGCATGCGCACTGAAGTCCGGTGCCTCGGGTGGGGTTGCGTCTGAAACGGCAGCATCCGCCGTTACCGAGATAACTCTTGATGAAGTTATTCTTGTCAAATAAGTTTGTAATGTAACGTTATTTCACTTTACTTTTAACTCTATCATTTCCATTTGCATGAAAATATTTTGCCATTAATTAAATACTAAAGACATTCAGTCGACATAAATACATGTCACATAAACTTAGATAACATACTTGAAATGCTTCTTTACGAAAGTCGCCCAGTTTGTGATTGTGTATGCACAGTTTTGAAGAAAAAATACGAGATCATCCACATTCTTAACTACAGATTCAAAATACAAGAGAACGTAAAACTTCACAAATTTCCTAACATTCAACGAGACACCTTAAATTCAGGAAAGATAACCAAAAAGAACTATATTACTCCATCTTCACCCCAAAACTTGAAAGTATATGACGATACGGAACTTATCCTTCGATTAATCTTAAATATTTGCTTTCCATGAATCACCAATTAAAGCCTGCAAGGTCCAGTTATATGGCATACACGAAAGTCACGTACAGATCGCTTTCAATACATCTACTCTGACTTCTCTATTTCTTTATATTTTCTAACCAGCTTTCCAGTGAAAGTCTTGAAACCATAAAGGAAATGAACTGAATTTTTTTTTTTTCCACTTTATTTTTAGCCCTTACTGGACGGGTAATTACATCGATATACAACTCCTCAGGCCGGGTAAACTTTGAGGAGGGCCAATTGACGGGAAAAAATCAATGAAAAGAGGAAGATATGCAAATGCACATGGTGAAAGAAAAAAAAAAAAATAGAAAAAATTTCCCCATCTTCCACGAGAAGTTCAAGATTACTATTTACAACCCGTTTTACAAGACAATCGTAAATTTTACCAACTGATATGTTTTTTCTAATAAATATTTTTTATCTTATTTTGTAATATTATAATTATTACTCACACAATATCAAAACAGATAGCAAATAAAATCAGTCTCAAATTCTTATCATATTTGTTGAAAATATTTACGTAAATTTTACCGAGAACGAAGATTCAGAACTTTTATTTTTACATGTTTTTTCTAATATTTCTATGCACTTTTCTTTGTAAAATTACATTTACAACCGACATACTATCGTAAAAGACAAGAACTAAAACCAACAGCAACCCCTTGGTATATTTACGAGCAAATTTACAAAATGACGTCACGTGAGAGACAGAGACGTAATATCAAGGGTGGGATTCGAACTCACTTTGACTTCAAGACTGAGATTTCGAACTCTGACTTCAAGACTGAGATTTCGAACTCACTTTGACTTCAAGACTGAGAGTTCGAACTCAATTTGACTTCAAGACTGAGAGTTCGAACTCACTTTGACTTCAAGACTGAGATTTCGAACTCACTTTGACTTCAAGACTGAGATGACTCCTGCCATCATTACATATCAACAGTAGTTCAGGATCCCAACCGAAAATGAGAATGCCTTTCGTGAATGACGTCATTATTGGTATTATACAATTCATACCATTGGTAACGCGAGAGGCTGACTTCATTTTCATTTCCTGTGACCTTCCTTTTATCAAGAGACAACTGGAAGTAGCTTAGATTTAGAAGAAATTTACCAGAATGTTAAACTTCGTTCCCATTAGATAAATGGTATAATTGTTATATACATTCTTGACTACTAGAATCAATAAAAGGAATATGTAATTTTCAAAAATTGAGCAAATAGTATGAATAAAATATATCATGAATACTTATAAGTACAATATCAGATATCCATCGAATAAAATATAAGCTTCAAAATTAGTGCAATATAAAACTAAATATGAATACAAAAGAAAATAAATATCACTCGAAATAAGAGTAAAACCAACCATGAATCTAAAACTGAATGAAATAACGTGTTAAGTTAAGCGTCGCATTCTTTCCTGCCCGACCATTCCCACCTTCGCCCAGCCCAGCAACCGCCCACTCACGCCCACCTAATAAAAGAACAAAGCCACTGATTAATAAGGTTCATCTTTTAACCAAAGAAAAAAAAAAGAAGGGTACCAGGATTTGGATTAAGCCGCGGCTGGAGTATACATTACATCAAAGAACAATAGAGGGAGCTGAGAGGAAAGGACAAAGATTGTCATCAACGTGCCTGGAAAACTTAATTTTTTTTTTTAAATTCCGAATTCCGATTTTTCACTGATGGTTATGTACTTATCATGGAGGTTCATCAATATTCACGCTTTCTACTTCGTAACGGAACGCAACATTTTTCTTACTTGCATGCTATATGGAAATATCACTAACGTTTTCAAATCAATAAATTAACGATCAGTTTGATTTAAAGCGTTATAAAATTATATTGATAATTTTTAAACGTATAAACGCATATAGAAGGCAACAATAAATTTTACGAGTATAAAAACATACAAAAGAGCATAATATATTTTACATGTATAAATGCATACAGTAGGCAACAATAAATTTTACCCGTATAAAAGCATGCAAAAGAGCATAATAAATTTTACATAGTACATAAATGAATACAAAGACAATAATATATTTTACACGTATCAAATTAAACAGAAGAAATCCTAAATTTCACACGCATATATGCCTACAGAAGACAATATCCAAACACTTTATTTTAATTTTCTTGTTAAATTCAAGAGTTTAGGCATAGCTCTTTTTTTTCAACTTGTAACCACAAACTTTATGCAAATACCTATTTTTAAAAACATTAAAATATATATCAATATTCATCGTTTAGGTTGACTTTTCTTAAACAAGAGCCATAAATTCATGGGGCTTATATCTGACTTAATAAACTGATTTTAGATGGCAATCAGCTCATTTCTTATTTATATATGAAATAGGTATTTAATTACTACGGATTCAATGAATTAGTACTTTTATATTCAACGTCTTTGTATCATTTCAATTCGCTTTCTAGACGTGCCATGCAGCAAACATAAGAAACGTCCAGTTCTTTTTTGGCTGACATTCCCATACAGCAGGAACCTTCTGTCGTCTCATGTCCCATTTACATTTCATCTTGTTTTTTTTATTTCCTTCTTCCCCCTTCCCTCCAGTTTTCATTTATATCTGACAGCTATTTACCTCAAAGACCTTAACCTCAGTGTCGTTTCCTTTTCTTCGAAGGATTTCCTTCCCTTCCAATCCCCCTCCCCACTTTTCTTCTATATCCAGTTTCATTCCTTAAGTTTCCTCCCCACTGCAAATGGCTCTCCTACATCTTCCTTCTCTAACCAACTACATAAACAGTGGTTTTCTTTTAATATTTGTGCTTTCATCACATTAACTTTAAATTCTATGCAAACAAATCATACCTGGAAGTTTCGGGTATTCCTGAGCTTTTCCTCGCGTCTCTTCCAGTATTATTAGTCAAGATTTTTTAAACAATATATTGTACAACTTTAGCACAACATGTCATCTATCTTGAGCCTCTAAATCTCATCATGTGTCCATTTTTAAATTCAAAATTACCCCTGTCTTCACAAGCAGCCTCATTATCTCTCTGTCTTTGCAACAAACTCAAACATCTGTCTGCATTCGCTAATAATCACCTATAGTTTTCTTACCCTTTTTTTTTAAACCAAAAAACCGCATCAACTACCTGTCTTCACTACCAAGTTAAACGTCAAGGTATATCATAACTGTCAAACAACTTTATACTGTTCCTACCGCCAAATATTTTCAACAATATTTTCTATTAATTCGAAACATATTTTTACTCCTGTTTCCTCCCCTACCTAACTCCTTCACGCCACCCAACTCTTCAAATCTGGACAACCAACAACCCCCCACAAAAAAAAGCATCTTTCGACCCCCTCCACCAAATTCATCGTTTGATCCGCCTCCACCTCCAGCATTCCAACATTTCTTCGTAAGCCACTTCCTCCCTCGTTATTTATCCTCTTCTTCCCTTTGCTACTTTCTAAACAACCCTCTGTTATTCCTTCCGTTCCTCTTTTGATAAATACCGCTCGCGTGTCCGAGGAACACCCTCTCCTCCACCCTCCCAAATTGGAGCCATTGTTCTCGACGGACGCGAGGGCCGGCCTCGAACGACTATATAGTCGGTCAGACTTCAAGAGGAGGATGGAGCTACCCGGCTCTTTGCGTGCAGGCCCTGAGATGTCCCAAAGACGTTTGGGGGGTGGGGGGCGCCATGAGAGCAAGCACGCGCAGAGGAGCTTGCACGCACGCATAATGCGTGGGTATATGTGACTGTCCGAACCACAATACTGATTTATGTATTCCGATGTATGTATGATGTATGTATGTATGTATGTATGTATGTATGCACTATGCTTGTATGAAGGCTCAGGTGAGTGAAAAGGAGTATTGTGTGAGTGAACCACAATACGGATTTATGTATTATGCATATATGTATGTATGTCTGAGATGTGTGGCTGATTGATTAGTTTATGACCGTGATAAGTGGCAAGTGAAGTGTCTGGAATTGTATGTACTTGTGTGTTTGTGAACTAAAACGTGTTGTGTTATACGAAAACAAACGCAGATATACCTGTAAGTATGAGAGAGAGAGAGAGAGAGAGAGAGAGAGAGAGAGAGAGAGGGTGGGATTAAAAAAAATAAAGGTCTAAAAATACGACACTGAATAAAGTTAGATTCAGTGCTTTAGGCGTCATAAATAGCTCAATCTTGAATGGCAAAAATGCATAAAATGCATAAAATGTGTATCGATCCTTTCTGTTGACTACAGCTTTTTGCGATACTAAAATAAACATGATATCTACGTGTGAGAGATTAGAGGCCATTCTGAACCATACTTTACAAGGTTGACAAAAAGAAATGATTGTTATCACTTATTGTCGTTCACAGTTCTAAAACTAGCTTTAAAATAAATACACACGAATCATTCACTTAGAGGGACAATGAATGAACGAAAGAATGAATATGGGAAAGCAGACAATTCTCAAAAACTCAAATAATTTAGAATCATTTCATTTATAACCGATTCTTTCGATTTTAATTTATTCTGTCTTTTTCATCTAATACCGCATGTCAAGGACAACATACATAGACACAAAGTAAAAATAAATTAAATTCTTCGAATGTCGAAAGCGTTTACTTTTCGATACAGGCGACGGAGCGTAAAAATTAATGAATAAACAGTGAACGAGAGGCTTTTATGGACAAGGCTTTGTTAGTAATTCTGTTGGCGCGCGTTTCAGTCCATTGTTCCAGCTACCTAGTCCACAGGGGTTAATTCGGACCAACGTAATTAAGCACCCAATCTCTCTCTCTCTCTCTCTCTCTCTCTCTCTCTCTTCCTTGATATACATTCAAGTATATAATGGTGAAGTGCGAGTAAGAATGAACAAGTTTAATCAACTCTATTAATCTGTAAGTCAATTTTAGACTTTGGAATATCTATTTACTGAGATTATATGAATATGCATACGCGCTCTTCTGCAAATATAAACACATGAGGTCAAGAGGATGTATTACCGTGCCCTGTATAAAAAGTACAAACGAATACATGCAAGTATACATACAAGTACATATGTATAGGGCGACGGACTTCAACCCTCTTTAAGCCACATGACACCATATCAGGAGGAGGAGGAGGAGGAGAGAAAAATGCTAGTGAGGAGAAGGAGGAGGTGGAAGAAGAGGAATTGAAGGAGATAAATAGAAAGATGGTTAGGGGAGGACGTGAGTGAGGAAGGTGGGGAGGAACTGTAGGAGGAGGTAAGGTAGAAGAATGAGGAAAAAGAGGAGGTGGAACTCCAGGCATGGCGGGAGGCAGGAGGAGGAGGAGGAGGAGGAGGAGGAGGAGGAATAGGAGGAAGAAGAAGAAAGTGAGGAGGAGTACGGGGGTCTCGCGTCACACCATTGCGTGACCTCTGATCCATTCACCTGAGTTGACCTGACCTAATGCGATGGCATCTGGCGGAGTGGCTGGGGGATGAATCACGCTGATTAAGGGAGAAGGGGGAGGGGGAGGGGAGGAGAAGCCCCAGTGCGCCCCCCCTGATTGATTCACCTTCCAACCGAGGTGGGTTTTTGAGGGAGATTTTTGTTCACCGACTTTGATGTCCCGCGAGTGAATGGTTACCGATGATGGCGGATCCAGATATGACAGCGGCTCTTGAATAGAGGAGTTGCTTCCACAAAAGGGATCACAAAAATCAAAAGGGTGGATCGTTCAGGATGGAAGGTGGGGAGGGGGGGGGGTCGGATGGGGGGTGGCGTTTGGCGGGAGAATGGAATGGGGGATGGAGGAAAAAGAGCACCCGTATTCTAGGATACCTGTATTTACATGGAGAGAGAGAGAGAAAGACTCTATTTTCACAAAGAAATTATTAGGATAAATAATCTTTTATATACAGTATGTATGTGTATGTGTATACAATCCTCCGTCTATATATATATGATGTATATATATAATATATATATATGTATATATATATATATATATATATATATATATATATAATCTTTTATATACATGTATGTATGTATGTGTATACATAATCCGTCTATATATATATATATATATATATATATATATATATATATATAAAATATATATATATATATATATATATATATATTATATATATATATCATATATATGTGTACGTACATACATAGTGTGTGTGCGTGAGGCGAGGTAGCCCGACTAGAAGTCTAAAAGGGAAAAATTAAATCAAAGATGATATAAGTTTCCTCCTCCAACGGACCCTTCCAAAGCGATTTACTGTGACAATAAATCGCCCTCGAAGAGATCCTGTTGGAGGATGAAAATGCTGGTGGAATTCTTCATTTTATAATTTTTTTTTTTCATTTGATATTTCTGCCTCTGACTCTGAGGTGGCATCCATCGACAGTATATATGTTTGTACTTATTAAAATATCTATTCGTACACAGATTATTAATATATATATATATATATATATATATATATATATATATATATATTAGTACACTGTTGCTTTGCTGATCATTTCATTGCAATGTATATCACTGTGATTTCTTCTAGGCTCAACACCTACCTTAGTCAACTACGTCAAAGTTCAGCCGTTTCCTGAACAGTAGAATAAAAACACATTCCAGTAGACTGAGCTCGAAGTACATTTTTTTCTTTTTTTTAAACAGAACATATACAAAAAACAGAGTTGGTGGAGCAGCACAGCGAACGATCCGAGGGAGGGAGGCTTGACAGGAGAGGTAGTAAGACTAATATAGAAGAAAATAACCATAAATAAAGAAATGTGTCTGTAAAGTGACGTCACAGGAATGATAATAATCGCCACCTAGAGGACATCATAACACACCCAAAACAAGAATCCAGAAAACCTAAGCCAAAAAAGAGACCAAGAAGATCCAACCTATAAAAGTGACCTAGAAAACCCGAGCCATAACAGACAGAAAACAAAAGAGTGAAGTTAACGGCAAATAAATGTTCGTCAAAGCAATGAAAACGGTGGACAGACGAGTTATTCAAATAAAAGGTCTCCTTTTACTCTTGACAGCCAAATTGGTCTCTTTGACTCTGCAACCCTTGCAAAGACGGGGAAGCTTCTCGACCACCTTGAAAAGATCACGAGAGTGCGTTATTGAAAGTATTGCCGGACTGAAATTAATAATAATAATAATAAAAAAAATCCGGTTTCAAGCAACCTAGTATCCTTAACTAGCCGGGCACGGCAGAAACTTCAAAAACGGAATCAGAAATCTAATAGTACGGCGAGTCACTTGTCACTTGCTTCAGACTATAATCGCATTTTGCTTCATCAAAAACCAAATCATAAAAATAATTCATTCTTTTTTTCCTACAGAAAATGGCAACAGGTCTCAAACTGAACTGCCTTAGGCATTAAACTATAATAAAGAGATGTTTGCCAAAAACAACAAGTGAAATATAAAACCTATCCTCAAAGCAGCTGCAGTATTATTGCAAATCTGTGACGGGGATTGCACCAGAACGAACGGGTTCAACATTCTGCAGCAAAATGGCGTGAAATGGTGCTGATCAGATTTTTTCCATTTATACATATATTTTCAAAGTTTGTGTACGCACAAGCGCGTATGTTATTACATGGTACAATAATGACACAAGTTAGAGAAGGAAAATAATGAATGAAGTTTAAAGAAGAACGTTAGCAGTCAGATGGCAAGATGAAATTAGAAATGATACTGCATGGAAAAAGAAGATACTTCCACATGCAAACGAGATAATGATGAGGGGAGATTGAGATAGCAGATTCACATCACCGGTCCATCTGATGTCTAGGCCAGTCCCTAACGACGCTCCTGATTGGCTGTTGATAAGCCAATCACGGGGCTGGAAACTCTCAGTCTCTCTCGAGAGTTCAAATAGGCAGGATGTATGTTCCACCTCTCCCGAGGGTTACGTCTTTCAAAAGTAACCCCCAGGATAGGTGGAACATACATCCTGCCTATATGAACTCTCGAGAGAGACTGAGAGTTTCCAGCCCTGTCATTGGCTTATCACAACCAACGGGAGAACTGTACGTGATAGTGCCATATGGGCTCCTGTGGCCACTATATATAGGAGTTGGATGATCCGGACCTACTTGGATGAGAACTATGAAACAGGAGGATGGAGAAGAGAGGAGACTGTGGAAGGCAGCAAAGGAGAGAAAAAATATGAATAGTAGAATAAAAACAGGGGCCCTTGCGTCACAGATGTATATTTTGTGTGTGTGTATATATATATATATATATATATATATATATATATATATATATATATATATACACACATTAATAATCATTGCTTCAGAAGAATTGGTGGTCGTGCTAAGTGACTTGACGGCAAAAGTCGGTCACAAAGGAAGAAATGTCATAACTATAAGGTAGGGAGTGCCAAGAGTCATTGAGAATGATCTGCACTGTGGATATAAATGCTGAAATAAGGTTAATTACTAAGGATTAGTGGTATACAGCAAAGAAAATTCATATGATATATTTTCGTGCTTGTGACATAGAAAATGGTGATGAAAAACATTTGTTTGAAGAAAATGTTGATGGATATAGTTAAGAAAGTTGCTAGAGGTATGTGAATCTTTACTTGGATGAAGCTTAACTGAAAAGAAACCAGTTTGAACCAAAATGAAAAGGTAAACCTTAATCGAGATAGGAAAGCGTCTATAAAAAAGATTACAATAAACATGTCAAAGAATATTCTTAAGCTTTCGCAGTTTTACCAGAAGGATACTGTCCAACGGGAATTGCAATTTTACCAGAAGGATATACCGTCCAACGGGAATTGCTATTTTACCAGAAGGTATACCGTCCAACAGGAATTGCTATTTTACCAGAAGGATACTGTCCAGTGGGAATTGCTATTTTACCAGAAGGATATACGTCCAACAGGAATTGCTATTTTACCAGAAGGATACTGTCCAATGGGAATTGCTATTTTACAGAAGGATATACCGTCCAACAGGAATTGCTATTTTACCAGAAGGATATACCGTCCAACAGGAATTGCTATTTTACCAGAAGGAAATACCGTCCAACAGGAATTGCTATTTTACCAGAAGGATTGTCCAATGGGAATTGCTATTTTACCAGAAGGATATACCGTCCAACAGGAATTGCTATTTTACCAGAATGATACTGTCCAACGGGAACTGCAATTTTACCACAAGGATATTGTCCAACGGAAAAAGAATGAATGAAAAAAATAAAAACAAAGTGTCGTGTTGCGTTATAAAAAAAAGGATGAATATGAATTTGGTAGTAAAGGGCTAACCGAGTGAAAAGAGGTAAAATATACTGAAAGAAGTAAACACTGAAAGAGCAGAGAGCAATAGATCTTGGAATGAAAAATGCAAATGGAGTGACGCTGTCTGGAAGGAATGTAGTCCCTTGTAAACAGAGTGATACTTGGAAGCTGCAGATTGTGAAAAACAACAATGGCATATTCTAATTACGTACATTTCAGAATGCACCTGGAATGACTGTTGAGGAATTGCGAAGGTCAATTAAGATGAGCAGCAAAAAAAAAAAAAAAAAAAAAAAAATTAAGAGTTTATAAGATTATTAGTGAGATGCAGAGGAACAGTAGAATTAGCGCGATTTAATCATTGACCAGGTTGTGGACTTGACTGGATTCATAGAATTTAGGTTATAAAGCCAAAACATTTAAAATAGAGAGGAGAGCTGGAGTAGTTGCACAGCAAAATAAAAAGCGTCAGAAAACAATTAAGATGAAGACCATGGGCCTAAAGGTGTAACTGGGGAAAAACCCACAGTTTCACTTTGAAATAATAGTTGGAGTGGTCAGATAACAAGATGGGAGAAAGGAAGCGGGAATGGAGGTAAATCAAAAGACTATAAAAGGCGGGTGCAGGTAGCGGCTGAAGGGACGCTGCAAACATCCTTTAATAATGCCTACAGTGCACCGTGTGAGGTCCACAGAATACTCATCTCCCCCCCCACACCTCCCCCGGTTGACCACGGTGTGAACTATAGTAGATTCACATCAACCGTGCATTTGATATCTAGGCCCGTCCCTTACGACGCTCCTGATTGGCTGTTGATAAGCCAATGACAGGGCGGGATACTCAGTCTCTCTCGAGAGTTCACATGGGCAGGATGAATGTTCCAACTCTCCTGAGGGGTACGTCTTTAAAAAGCATCTCTCAGGAGAGGTGGCACACACATCCTACCTATGTGAATTCTCTCGAGAGACTGAGAGTTTCCAGCCCTGTGATTGGCTTATCAACAGCCAATCAGCAGCGTCGTAAGGGACTGGCCTAGACATCAGATGCACGCTTGATGTGAATCTATTATGGCAGCAAGGGTATAACCTTTCTTGATAAACATGGGAAGGTGAAGGTTAGGTTCAGAGAAAATAAGACAGAAAGTGTTTGTAATGAAGTAACTGTATGTACCTATTATTTCAAACTTAAGACGCAATGTGGAGGGTGTTGAGGATTGTATAGGGTATGAAGATTTTTTTTCTGTGAGTAGTTAGACATTTAAATCTGGAATCAATGTGTTACAATACGAAGAGCAAATAGTAACTGCACTGGTACAAAAGTTAGTCTGAGACAAGGATATGTTTTTAATAGTATATCTTTAATGAAGAGTTTGATGAGAGAGGACATGGTGGGACGTAAGATGAAGGCCTGCGCTTATGGGATAAGAAAAGGGGCAGTGAATGGAGTGTTGAGTGGTTGTTGCTAGCAGATGCGATGATGATGTCAGGTGGTATTAGTTTGTTTGTATGGTGTTTTTACGTTGCATGGAACCAGTTGGTTATCCAGCAACAGGACCAACGGCTTTACGTGGCTTCCGAACCTCGTCGAGAGTGAACTATCACCAGAAATATATATTTCTGACTACTCAATGGAATGCCCTAGAACAGTATTCGCGGCCACCGAGGTGGCTGCCCAAGACCAAACCGACCACGACACTGAGGGTGGTGTTAGTGAAGACAAGCGGCAGAAAGTGGTTAAAAAGTTTAAGCCTTTGTGAGAGGATGCATCTGAAAGTGAAAGATAGCGAGATCACACTTATGAGGATGCCTCAGAAAACATTCTGGTATTTTAGAGTCTCATTGATGACAGCAGGAGGAGAAACGTCAAACACAGAATAGGTGAAGCCATGAAATGAGCAAGATTTCGGTAAGATATTGTGAAGGGGGAGAGATTTGTCTATGAAACAAAAGTAGTGATTTCTGAAAAGTCTGTTGATCCAACACTTTATGGAAGTGAAGTGTGGAAGTTGAATGTGAGCGTAAGGGAATTGGCTGAAGTTGTTAAGATGAATGGATTTATGTAGTATATGTGGGGTAAGGAGACATAAGAGAAGGAAAAATATATAAAGATAAAAAATAGTATCAAACAAGATTGTTCAAGTGAAAACAATATCGAGGTGTGAATAATTTCGAAGTGGATTACTATATAAGAAGAGATATACATAGAAACGGGTCTGCTCAGTGAGTATGAGGAGGAGAAGGAGGAGGGGGGTGGGTGAGGTCAACTACGTACTGCTGATGTGATTTCTGTTTAGAAAAATTCATTAGTTTATGTGAAAAATTTCTACATAAGGGTTCGTCCTATTAAAGAACGAAGTAGCCAATGAATTCCATACACCTATATGTAAGATAACAGAAATATTAAATAAAACAAAAAATTCCAACAATTCAGAATCATACACAAAATTCCTTTCATACGATTGCAATTTACAGCCACGGAAGTTTCAAAACTTCTGATTAAATCTTTGAAATAACGAGAAATTGATGGGTGAAGAAATAAAACTAAACACGAACTTCCCCAACGGCCCCCCTCCCCCCAAAAAAAAAGAGCAAAAGGAAATTACCCGTTAAGGCAATTTTCTTATAACAATGTCTCCGAAAAAGTAGTCTACATTTAATGTCTGTTTCATCTGAAAGCAATTTAACGGTGAATGAAGGTAATGAGAGAGAGAGAGAGAGAGAGAGAGAGAGAGAGAGAGAGAGAGAGAGAGAGAGAGAGAGAGAGAGATGGATAAATCGCAATTGTGAGAGAGAGAGAGAGAGAGAGAGATGGATAAATCGCAATTGTGAGAGAGAGGGAGATACAATAAAGAATAAACAACAAATGAGAGAGAGAGAGAGAGAGAGAGAGAGAGAGAGAGAGAGAGAGAGAGAGAGAGATGGATAAATCACAATTGTGAGAGAGAGGCAGATACAAAAATGAATAAACAACAAATAAAAGAGAGAGAGAGAGAGAGAGAGAGAGAATATACTATCTGAAATGGATTACATTATGTCCACTGCCGTAAAATCCAACTACGAAAAAAATTAATTGCCTCTTGCATACCATTAATTCGATGCCTATGAAGCCGCTAGCCCATAGAACATAAACTGAAAGAAGAGGGTATGTAGGGGGTTGGGAGGGGGTGGGGCGGTTATAGTAGTCCTCTAAAGAAGTGTCCATGGTCGTTATGGCTAGGATCTCACGGACGGGAGATGCAGAAAAACAAAATAATTACCATTAAATTCAGTTCTACGAGAAGAGGCATTACGGAAGCATCGTAAAAATGCACGCGTCCCATACAGGTTTGGGAGAGGGGGGAGAGGGAGGAGGTAGTTGCTGTAAGAATAAAATGAGAGAGAGAGAGAGAGAGAGAGGGAGAGAGAAAGAGAGACTCAGGTCTGCCTCATAATTGAGGTGCTCACTCTTGATATCAACTCAGATTAGATTCCCCAATCTAAATGCCACAGTGATACGGGGGAATCAATTACCTTTGCGGAGCAGGTGTTCGCTCAACCAAGGCAATGCGGTGGGTGGTCAGTGCCAAGGGTGGGCGGGGCGAAGGCGGGGAGTGGGTGGAGATGTGGGCGGGGCGAGAGGGAGCATGCCGGTGATTGGCCGAGCCGGAGGATCATCAATCACTCGCTAATGGACTCGGCGCCGCTGACACAAGGATGCGCTGTTCCCTCGGCCGCACCGCCTCCCTCCACGCTGCGCTTTCATTGGTCAGCTGAGCGACTTCCACCAACTGCCTCCACCTGCAATCGCCAACCGCAGGGAACCGCGAGACACTCAAAAACCGACGGGCCCCGATTCTCTCGCTTCGAAATGCAGCAACGACGAGAAATTCGGACATTCCGTTCCGGTTGAAAAGGGAATCGGATTCCGAGGAATTGCGTCGAATCCAAAGTTGCGGAAACCGCGAAAACTCGAGGGACGAAGGAAACAGAAACAGGAGCCCCGTTACGAGCAAAAGCTGCCAAAGTATAGCGTCTCTGGGGCGCCGTGATGAAGTGTTGCATGGTAATAATGACTGCTTCCGCAAGCAATGCCTGCGAAGGATGTTTATGACTTGAGAGGGCCATGTGCTTGTAAAAAAGTGCTTTGAAACGAATGAGGAAAAAGATCGACCCCGGGACTGGCGTCCGCATTTCGCGTGAATCTGCCGCCAGGGACGACAGCAGCTCGGTAGGACCACCAGCTGGTGCAGCCATTGATAAAGGAATGCTAGGGTGAAGTGACAGTGCAAAGGGTGGAAGCTTAAATCATGGGCGTGGGCGAGTTGTGGGTGCCAGTCAGGGCTCCGTAAGAGACTCCGCCCACCGACAAGTGGGCGGCAGGAACCAGAATCCAGCTCAGTTGATGCCCCACAATTACAGTGTATCGCCACGACCTTTTGGGACTGTAATCTTGTGTGCCGCATTATTTCGCCCGCCCCCCGTCGAGTCGGCTGCCCTCTAATCACGAATTCTCGGCGCGTACGCCCGCGACAGCACGTGAGCTACACGAGCACGGGAGAGAGAGAAAAAAGCACGTGCCAATCGAGAAACTTTTAGATTTGTTTTACTGAAAAGATCTCGGGGATAGCGCGCGCGCGGGGAGTTGGGGACTGTCCTGTGACGAGACGCTGGAGGGAGTGGTGAGGGGGGAAGGTCCCAGGGAGGAGAGGGGTAGGAGGAGGCGGGGGAGGGGCACAGGGAGGCAGTAAGCCAGAAAGAAAAGAGAGAGAGCGAGACAGCGAGAGAGAGGGGGACAGGGGGGCGTGGCTCTTGAACAGTGCCACAAGTGCCATCATGATGGAGGTGCCCAACCTCATAGGGGGGACTACCCCATCCACCACCAGCGGAATTGGTGGAGGAGGGCTGAACACTCTCATCAATACCACCACCACAACCATCAACACCACAATTGGTAACAACAATAACAACAACAGCGGCAGTACAATGACCAGCGGGGGGCGCGGCGTCCCCTCCGTATTCTCCATATCTGCACTCGTCAATTCTAACTCTCCACCATCTTCTGTCACAGGTTAGTGACACTGACACAATGAATTGATCTCTAACCTACTCCTTTATTGTTTATGTTTGAGTGCGTGTATATGCACAGCAACTATAACTAAATACTAACTAATTATATATATGTATATATATATATATATATATATATATATATATATATATATATATATATATATACACACACACACAAAATAAATGTACGTATAATCTGGACTGTCAAATGAACCACAATAATTGGCCCTATCTAGCTATTACAGCTGCTCCTAAGATAACAACGCAGAAATTAAAACGCCATAAAACATATTATAGGTGGCTTTGATTCAGTCTCTCCTTTAAAACTACGCTTAAGAGCATGCAAGGACGCACACATTCTGTGTGTGTATATATATATATATATATATATATATATATATATATATATATATATATATAATGCAAAACACACTCTGAAATATGATTAAAAGTTATTCCCTAGGATGAGAATTTGAAAAAGTAACTGTCACTACCATGCTCATAAAAGATCTCATATATAACGGAACAAAAACTGACATCAATCAATTGTTTGATTACTTTTGGGTGGTATGAATGAATAAAGTTATTAAAGAAGTCCTATCATTCGTCTATGATTAACAGCTGTACAGCCAATAGCAAAATTGTGCCAGACATTTAGTTTAGTAAACATTAAACCTTTTTTTTATCACCACCACAACCGGAACTTTTTTGATAAGGTGGAACCAATATTTTCCTACTTACTCTCTTAATAGTAGCATTTTTCCTCCCTACTAACTTCTAGTATCATTCGCATCTACTTAAGTAGCCATTTGCAAGGACTACTTCCGTTTAAATATTCTTTTCTTTTCGTCCCTTGATCATCTGCCAACTGATCGTTTACATGCTTCCGCTACATATACTTAAACTCTGTATACTACAACTGGACATACTTAAAGTATAAATACATATGCAAATAGGCAGGCATACAAATACATGTCTGCAGGATTCATCAACGATTCCGTAGTAATAAGTTGCCGTACTTTTCTGGGCGCCAACCTTCTTGGAAGAAGGCTGAATGTTGAAATTCTGAATGTATGGATGCATGATGTCATATATATATATATAGGAGTTCGCAATTCAACACGCTACTAAAAGGAAGACTATACTTATGAACATATATTTACTCCGGGACACTTGTTTGCCTGCATATCTGGATGCATGCATGTATGAATATATGTATGCACGTGTACATAACATATATGTGCATGTAGTATGTATGTATGTCTGTATATATATATATGCAAAAAAAATTATTTTGGCTTGTACTTACGAAAGCATTAGGTCAGCTGCCTCTTGACGGAAGATAATTCAAAACTCGTCATGCATAATTATATTAATCTATCTAATAATGCAATATACAGCTTATCATATTCATATCAACCGGTATTAGAACAAATACAATAAAGTCCGCTTGTAGACGCACTGATTATGGCAGTTGTATTACATGAAGACAGATTATCAAATGAATATACAATGCAGCACTTTATTGTCATTAATTGCTCGTACAAAGAAACATATGAAACTATCTGCATACAAACTGCAAGAGACGCTGTTAGGAAAATCATGTTGTAGTGCAATGATATATTGCAATACCACCATTACCAATAACGATTAGTCAATTGTTTTGCACAGACCTCTACTAATATCATTGTTATGACAAATCTTGTTATTATTATTACTGTTAGTTTATTGTGAACACTGGCTTCAAATTGTAACGGTAACTTTTTCTTCTTCAGTATACCTTTCATAATTTTTTTTTGGCTTTGACTTAAACTTTTACTTTGAATGATTAACATCAATATTATTACTCTAAAGTTGCAAAATTCAGATTTTACGGTCAGAATCTGATTTACCCTTACACCTCTAAGGTAATTTTTCCATTTAATTTTAACAGCTTCTGTAGTTATTTGCTTGAAAAGTCCTGCTCTTTTTTTTATATTGCTGTAAATTAAATGGCTCACGTATGCAAATTCTAGGCAACAAAAGTGATTCAGTTAAAAGAATAAACGAGAAACTTTCATCACTCATCACTGAAGAATGTACAGACAAGCATCAGTACAAAAAAATGAAATTTTCAATAAATTAAATGTAAACCTACTACGATAAAAATAGGTAGATTTTCTTCCTTTAGATACCTACAGACTGACCCTAGAAAGATGAATTCATGTCTACCCCCTTGAAAAATCCAGTAACTGAAAAATCGGCAAAAATATCCAGGAAAACATTCTTAAATCAACTATACAGACCTTACAAATTCAATCTTAAAAAGTGCATATGATAATTTCAACGCCTTAAGAAGATCCAGAACAGACTGACTCACGCGACATCAGTATTTGTCGCTATAACAAATATGCTAAAAAAAACACCTAAAGATTAATCTGCAGATCGTTGGAGCTTAATGAAAGACAGCATTAAGTGGCTGTTATAAAGACATTGAAAAATATCCTAATATATCGTTTTAAATCATGGAACTTTTGCATGAAACAAGCCTCAAAGGCAAATTACCAAGGAGAGGAAGGTCCTGCAAAATACAGACAGTGTGTAAAAATGGGGATGTGAGGGGGAGATGAAAGCATACAGGAAAATTATTTGAAAACAAATACATGGAGTTGAGAGGACATATAATAAATAAATAATGAAGGTTATAAGATTTAACCATTTATTTCTCATAACGATTCTTGTCTATTATATGGCTTTGTGCATTATTATTATTATTATTATTATTATTATTTTATTATTATTATTATTATTATTATTATTATTATTATTATTATTATACAAACCAGTTTCATTAAACAGAATCCGCAATGAAAAAAAAGAGAGACAAACAAGACCACATGAAGAGAGGTGAAGTGCATAAAAATCCAGATGAAAGTAATTAAAGAAAAAACTTATAAAAAATTAAACCAATGAATAAAAACAAAAGGACAGCAATTGCGAAGTAGCTTAAAAAATTAGAAAGAGGGACCATGAGACCATAGAGTAGAACCCCATGCGGGTTTTTTCTTGCTTCTGTCTTACGTCGAAGGTCATCAATATTCTAGAACTACACGGTCATCTCTATTTATTTATTTTATACACTGGAAAAATACTGATTCACACAGGCATTCACCTTCAGCAAGATATTCAGGAAAAAATGCACAAATATATGCGTAAAAAACACCTGTGCTAAGTGACGCACGAGGCTCTACATACAACCGCGTGCCAAGATAATAATTATAATAAACTAATATATATATATATATATATATATAAATATATATAGAATTATATATATATATATATATATTATATATATATATATATATATACACACACACATATATAGATATATATATATATATATATACATATAACTATATATACATATATATATATATATTATATATATATATATGTATATGATATATATATTATTATATATTTATATGAGCGCCTTTTCATCTCGTGCACATATTCCCCGAGTTCATTTTGCGCACAGATAGGCAAGTAAGCATACCGGCATTAAGCGCCCAAAAGCAAATCTTCTTAATTAATATCTATCCTCTAAGCATGAAAAAAACGTGTTGCTATGCCACGCCTTTCAGGAACCATCGTAAAAAACTCATCTTCCATAATATGAATGTCCAAACTGACGTCATTATTCAAAGGATAATCCTACACTATAGGATAACACATTGCGTAAAGCTTCCGTGATGATCTTATAACACACAGGTAGCGACACTGAATGGTCAATTCTTTTTATGGTCGTTCAGTAAGATATCTCTCAAAGTTATAGTTCCACCTAAATCATCCTTTTACTTCAGGTTGGGCCAACAATGATTTACAATGAACTCATTTTCATTCCGGAAGATGGCTAAGAGTCATGTTAAAAAAACGTATTTCATATAAGTAATAATTTCTTTACGGAATAATTTATTTCCTCTGATCAATATTAACATGAATAGTATCTGCATTCACCATTTTCAATAACCTTAATTTACGCCGTGCTAAATGTTTATAATCAATATGGCTGTATTTACAAAACGCTGCACATTAAAGTACTGCTATCCAAAGTTTACGATTCGGTACAAAGGTCACCAAAATGGTTGGTTTGGTTATCACACTGGATGTTTCTCATTGTTGCTGTCTTAAAAGAATCTTATGACATTCGCTCTTCTCACGAGAGACAAGGCCTATCTCTTCTCTTCGGGGCTTAAGCCTACTCCTCTCTCTCCCTGTCTTTCCCGCTTTCTTCAAGTCTTTGCTTTTTTAAAAGATGTAGTTTCATCTCATGAATTTAATACTTATTGTTATTATTATTATTATTATTATTATTATTATTATTATTATTATTATTATTATTATTATTATTATTATTATTCAGTATCTCAAGTCATCCGATTAGACTGGGTGGTATTTATCGTGTGGGGTTCCGGGTTGCATCCTGCCTCGTTAAGAGTCCATCACTTTTCTAGTAGCACGCTCTTCTGCATGAGTCCTGGAGCTACTTCGGCATCTAGTTTTCCCAGGTTCCTCTCCATGGATCTTGCAATCGTGCCAAGTGTTTCTATGATTGTGGGTACTATTTCCACTGACATATCCCATATCCTGCTTATTTCTATTTTCAGATCTTGATACTTTTCAATTTTACTATTATTATTTGTACATAATTCCATGTAGACTAGACCACATGCCCCTGAATTCTTGACTGTCATACTTCCACAGAATTGAAGGGCGCCAGTGACCTCTAATGCCTAACGCCAGAGAACCATATCACAATCATTCAATTACCCAACAGAACGGACCCCGCCGTAAGCGAAAATAAACAAGCTGATACGCAAAGATACTGACAAAAGCGTACACGAAAATCAAATGAACAGAAATAACTAACTAACTAAATGGATAAATATATAATTAAGCATTTCAAAAAATATATCAATAAATATGGCACAGGACCATTGCCCTAGCCGGTAGCGTTACTGCCGCTCGTAAATTCGAAAGCGTTAGCACTCACGCCAACGTAAGATCTGCTCCACGGTTTTATTGTAAAGACAACGCCAAAACGTCTGTTGCTGGGCGTTTTGGCATAATGGGATTTTGAGGAAAGAATGACACATACTTGAGACGCTCAATCATAATAATAATAATAATAATAATAACTGAGACTACAAATACAGTAGTAAATATAAAATATACATAAAAAATACGTAACAATCTCAGCTACACTGAAACACTGCTAATCTCAATACATGGAATACTAACAGCAGTAACACAAATAATGACAGTGACTCGTTCATTGGTAAAAATGTTGTTGGCAATTTAGAACCCTTGAAAAATCTTAACGGAAACCTATCAACAAAGAAAAGAATTTTTCATTTCGGACTATACTGACGATTGGAAAAATTTTCAAAATTCCTGTGCATTCAGCAGTACCCTAGTAATTCTATGAACGTCCAAAAAGGTTCACTGTACAAGTTAAATTCAAAATATTCTAGAAAAGATTAATCGAATCGAGGCATGCAAAAAATAAATTCTTATGAAAGAAATCACTGAGCAATAAATTTCATAAATTCTAAAGGAAAGTTAATTGCACGCCAGAAGTAGATTTGACATATTGACGAATAATTCACCTAAGGGTACAAATTTAAAAACATTGCACAAAAGACTCATCATTGCGAGTTCCACATTAAACAAATATTACCAAAATAAGCACCATTGGCAATTTATTTGAGAAACTACAGAATCATACATCCTGGCACGTCAAGTTTAAGAAAATTACAGAAACTATACACCCTGGCACGTCAAGTTTAAGAAATGACAGAAACTATACACCCAGGCACGTTAAAAATGTTAAGATATTCAACTGCGCAGTCTATCTGCGGATAATCGCCGCTGGAATTTATGAAACGGCTTATTTGTCTATGAATCTCAGACTGAGGCCTAAATACAGAGAAAAATGTCCCTCATAAAATACCCCACAAGTTAAAGTTTTAAGAGCATATGCATAGCCCTTCGATACAGGAGACAAAGAAGTATGATTTGCTACTGAAAATGAACCATAAAATACAATCCAAAATAGAGCCTTAAAAATAATTCACTGCCATCAATACAGGAATTAGAATCGGGTTATGATTTACTACATCATAAATGCAACACAAGATAGATTTTTGGAGAGTGTTATTGCACCTCAGTACAAGTATCAGAAGTATGTGTAGGATTCACTACACCATAAATACAAAGCAAGATAGAATTTTCGGAGTATGTTATATTAACAACATGGGAATTCAATACCTGACACGATTTGCCCTTAAAGGAAGAAGGAACTTTAAGGGCATGCAGTCACCATTGCCATGTCTGTAAAATTTTTTTTTTTTTTTTTTTTTTTTTATTAAAGTTCATCTGGAAACGAACAGAATCGCTGAAAATAAATTACTCAGTACTTGTTGGCAGACGCTAAGAAGTGAGATCATGCTACTTGCCAATCTAATCATCTGAAGTCATTCAAAGTTTTTATAATAATATTATTAATTTTTCTTGAATTGGTTTTAGTAAGAAAAAGCTCTAAATTCTGAGGAATATCATTAAACACGTGCCAGCCATAAAATCGTTGAAATTTTGAGATAAATTCGTAATTTCCAGCTGTTGTCATCGGCACACACACACACACACACACACGCCGGAAGAGAGAGAGAGAGAGAGAGAGAGAGAGAGAGAGAGAGAGAGAGAGAGACTTATCAATTGTAAAAGTATCTCCTTCTCGTTAACTGTACTCAAAACTTTCAACAACAGCTTCCGCAAAATGTTTATGGCTTTCTGAAGACCAACTTGGAATGGTATCTTCACGGATGATTTTGGAACAGACAATTTCATATCTGCGTTAATTAGTAGGGATGGTCAAATTTTCGTAAAAAAAAAATAAATAGAAAATAAATAAATAAGTAAAAAAAAGAAAAAAAAAAAAAAATTATAACTTATGTTTATAAATCCATGAATGATATGTAGCCGAAGATTATCAGAGACTTTTTGCACATTCGATTCTCCTGAGCATTTCCTGTTCCGGACATAACAATACCCAACGTGATACAGAGCAAATTGTATTATAGCCTCTCCAGCTGCAATACGGCACATTCAATCAAGAGTAATTTCCTAATCACCTGAAAGCAGCTCTGGAACTTTTGTCTGCTTACATTTTCCCTCTCACTTTTCAAATCTCAACACTCTCCACGGTTAAAATGAACGGCTACCGTTGTGGAGGTATTACGTTGTAGGGGGTCATCCACGATACAGTTTTTAGAATATGAATGCGGGAATAACCTTCGTATTTTTGTAACTCTGGAACCAACATTCGTTACGAACACCAGATTAATGTTGAAACTCTCTCTCTCTCTCTCACACATGCACGTGTATGTATATATATATATATATATATACAGAGAGAGAGAGAGAGAAACCAACATGTACAAAAAACCCTCGAAATGCATTTTTAGTAGTTTGCATAAATTTTTAGGCTGTCATTAGCACTTTTTTTTGTTACTGTTAAAAGATCCAAAGTTATATACTGTTTTTGCCGTGAAACTTACTCAGAACAACATTAAATATTCATTACTACCTATTGTCATGATTGCCATATATATATATATATATATATATATAGTATATATATATATATATATATATATATCTATATATATATATATATATCATACATATATATATATATATATATATATATATATAAGATATATATATAGATATGTTATACTATATATATGGATATATATATATATATATTATATATATATATATATTTATAAGAAATGTCTGATTCATACTTCAAGCTGGACCAATATACATTATTATTATTATTATTATTATTATTATTATTATTATTATTATTATTATTATTAATTTTCAGGTGAGATACAACTTCCAACCTTCCCGTCCCCTCACATTATGCATTATCTTTTGCAACTTCAACTGGCGTTCCGGGAATTTTGTCATTACTCTCAAACAACCGATTCCGGGAATTTCGTCATTATTCTTAACCAACCGATTCCGGGAATTTCGTCATTACTCTCAACCAACCGATTTCAGGAATTTCGTCATTTTTCTCAAACCAAAAGATTCCGGGAATTTCGTCATTACTCTCAAACCAACCGATTTCGGGAATTTTGTCATTACTCCCAAACAACGGATTCCGGAAATTTCGTCATTACTCTGCTGGTGTCATTAGTAATAACACATTTTCTGACACACTAACACATAATGTTTAAGCTACTGGTTATCTTGTGCTAACGGACGAGAGAGAGAGAGAGATTTTTGTTTTCATTATGACAAAAGACTGGAAGCGAGAGAATTACGTACATTGTTAATGGCATTGTTAAAAAAAGACTATGCATTGCCCTTAACTTGTATTATATATATATATATATATATATATATATATATATATTATATAATATATATATATATATATATGCACATATATATATGCACATATATATACAAATACATACGTACATACATACACACATGTTTGGAGAGAGAGTTTTATTGTCTTTAAACACGAGCATGGCTAGGATTTTATATAAATACGTGAAACTGCAAAGCAAGTCACACTGCACATGCAATTGTCATGGGCAATCATCGGTGCGTTACCGATTAAGCTGGTTAAAATGAGGCAATCGTCGTCAATTAGCCGTTAAAGACCTCACACAAAACAAATTAAGTAAATGAAGGTTTATGGAATAATAAATTCATATAGGTAAACAGACCTAAGTGTGTTTACAACTGAAAGTCATTGACCATATGGTAATCAGATTCGGAGAACTATTGCCAAACGGCTGGAATAGTTCTTGACAGCGCTATCTCACGTTTATTGGCTTTCATTGTTCGTTTATGTTCGGACAATGTCTTCCTTTTTATTTTTGTCTTTGTTTCTCCTTCTTTAAATATGGAAAATCTATGGTCCTTGTTTTTTGTAGGTTAGTTACTTTTTACGTTATTTGATTTTAGTTGAAAGTGTGCATATTTCTAATTAAATAATAATAATAATAATAATAATAAAATAATATAATAATAGTATAAAATATATTATTATTATATTATTATTATTATTATTAGTTATTATTATTATTATTATTGCTCACGTAAAATTAATGTATCTGCTAATACGCGCAAGTAGGATAAAAAAAATAAAAATAAAATAAGATTAAAAAAGATGAAAAGAAAACTTCTTACGAGAAATTGAAGAGGTAAAAGAATGTTTCAAGTAACAGAAGACTTTTCCAAGACCTCAAAACCATCAACAGAAGAAATATTTGACGAAGAAATTTTAATGAGAAACAAAATACTTAACAAATAAATTTTAATAGGAAGCCACCGCACACCAGCCGATTGAACGGTGAATCTGAAATTATTTTGTCATATTTCAAGTAACGAAAAATATTTATTTATTTGTTTATTTATTTTTTTTTTATATATATTTTAAGATTTTAATCTACTCAGTCAAAACTTCACATATGAGCGATTAAGGGAAACTGGGCTATCAATATTATATATATGTCATGAAAATTCTGCGTATGGAATTCATTTTGCTGCTGATTCTGAACTATTACAGATGACATTCGAGCCCATAAAAGTTATGTGAAGTTAAAATTTCAAAAGATGAAAGCCGAAACCAGTTAAAAAACCCTTGAAGTTTATGTTTGAATTAAAAGTAACGTTCCAAGCAATTCCCAACGCAAAAGTGATTCAGTCTTTTTTGTACAATGGATAGGAAATCAAACCAACTGATGCAGTTAAAAGGTATAAAAGCAAAAGCAAGACATAAAAATCGTCTCCAAATCGATAATTGTTTATGCCAAAAACATATATCTACTCTTAAATCACTCGGGAGATGTAATTAAACTAAGACCTAATTTTATTACATGCTACATACAAATAAGTAATAAATCGTGTACTGTATCCTAATTTGAATCGTAATCTTGAATGCATACAGTTTTCTCAGCTTTACTAAAAAGTAAATTACCATACATCCAGATCTACAAAACCCTTTGCGTTGTAAATTATCCAATAAAGGCGCTATCAAAATCTGAACAGTTGAAAGCAAAAAGACCAGGCAAAAAAAAAAAAAAAAAAAAAACTGTTTCCAATAAATAAACAAACATAAAACCAATCGAGAAAACAACTATCCAAAGAGAAATCTCTAAAATTAAAATTAAGGAAATATATGAATATTAATCAACGTCAATATCACTGATTCATTCGAAGTAATTTATGTAAACAAATGTATTTATTCGATGAATTTTGCGAAATACATTAATTCATACAGTCATTCAGGTGAATATTTGTTCCTTCGAAGTAATTTACCCGAACATTTATTTCTTCGAAGTAATTTACGTAAATACTGATTCCTTTTAAATAATTTACGTAAATAAATCATTTTTTGTAAAAAACTGATTCCTTAGAAGTTCTGCTGAAAACACTAAATTTGTACATATACATAATTCAGCAATAAACCGCATGGGAATCATTTGAACAACTTTAAAAAGCCTTTCTGAAGGCTCCGTTGTAAAAGTTCTGGCTTGTGTATATAATATTAATATTTTTTATTATATAATATAATATATATATATATATATATCCTTATGTATATATAATATCATATATATTATATATATATATATATATATATATAATATATATTATACTTATAACATAAACTCATGTGACCAAGAGTATTTTCAAAATCAAAACCAAATCTTGTTTAGTCGCGTAGAAAATGGACAAGAATCGAATCGGGAGACTTATTTTGTTAAGCCATAAATACAAATTCTAAAAAGAAATTCCCGAAAATACCGGGAAATTGGACTGTCCAAATCCAAAGCTACAGAAATAGCCTAGTAAAATATCTTAGCAAAACTAAAGAAAAAAAGTATTTGCTACAATAACTTAAATTAACCCGGGACAATACTAACCAGAATAAAAATGAAACAAGTAAAAAATGCGCCGAAGTTTCTTCAGACGCACGGTCATGGCTAAATTTAATTTTAAATGAAATAGCAACTATTCAGGCTAGAGGGCTGCAATTTGAATGTTTGATGATTAGATGGTAGATGATCAACATACCAATTTGCAGCTCTCTTGTCTCCGTAGTTTTCAAGATCTTAGGGCAGACAAAAAGAGCGGGCGGAAAAAGTGCGGACGGCCAAAGCCAAGTCAATAGATTTCTTTTACAGAAAAATAAAATTCGCAAAATCAAAAAAACTCTTTAGTAATGCATCTATATTGTTCAAATTAAATTATGACTATGTTATTAAAAAATATAGTCTTGCGTACCGCATCTCAAGAGTGAAATAAAAATTATGTCTATTAATGCATAAAAAAATCTGTAAACTATTGCATCTAAAAGAACGCATAAAACAAAAACTGACAACTGAGTGTGATCATTAATAACTAAAAAATGTAAATGTATTAAAAAACCTCTCGCGAGGTATTGCACCTACTAAATTTGAATAAAAATTTTCATTACCCTAAAAACTCAAATGATGTACAATTATAACACTTGAAAGTTCAAATGATGTACAACTATAACACTTAAAAGTTCAAATGAAACGTTCCTTCCAATCAATAAGTAATAGCACAACCAGCTGGGAAATGTTTTAATGTTATCATTTACTAAAAATGTATAAATAATAAGTTTATAATGACGAAATGCACCAAAAACGGACAGATAAATAAACCTAAATAAACCAGAAAATACACAGTAATTCATATTTACAGCACAAATAAAAAAACACATAAGCTTTGTACAGAAAATGTATGTAATGAGACCAAATAAAAAAACCCGATTTTATAAATTAACTTATGAGACCAAACGAAAAAATCTAATTCTTCTCAGTTATCATCTATTTAAAAACGAATTTCAGATGCTTATCTAGTGACAAAGTTTCGGTTATCTGCTGACAAAATTTCAGATGGCTATCTGGTGACAAAACTTTAGTTATTTATCTAATGATAAAATTTCAGATATTTATCTAGTGACAAAATTTCAGATATTTATTTGGTGATAAAATTTCTCTAATTTGCCTAGAGACAAAATTTAATTTGTTTATCTAGTGACAAATAACAGTTGTTTATCTGGTGACAGAATTTCAGTTGTTGACTTACTGACAAAATTTCAGTAATTTATCTAGTGATAAAATTTCAGTTGCATATCTAGAGTCACTTCAATTGTCACCACAAGAAGACCTTCATAACAGGCCCTAGTGATTTGTGGGCACCTGAAGAAGAGTTGGAGACCCAGACCTAGTTGAAACGAGTGGAGATTTGTGGAAGTGACAGAATTGGAGGAGTTCTTTTAGCCTAAGGTCTCGACATCGCCTGGTTCACCGAATCATCAACTGTATAATCAGACACAGGTGTTGGCCGAGCGACTCATATCAATATAACTGGAATAAACATATAACCGTGGCGATGAAGAGGATTGATTGCTTGATACCGTGTCATAGGGTCTCACAGATAGGATTCGTAATAGTATGTAAATATAGTTTGGTTTGCGTACCCTACTGCTTTCCTAGCGAATGCCAAACTCGAAAGTAATGCAACTTATAAAATGTGAAGAACATTCTGGTCTGCATCCACCAATAGACTTTTAATGAGAAAGTGACTGAGTGACCCCGTGCCTATTACGGTTTATAAATTACTGAATAGTATATTAGTTTTACGACACTGGAAAATTATAAAAATCTTTTTATTAAAACAATTGTTTAACGATCAAGCTATGTGCTGTCTTTACACATTATTTTAAAAATTGATTAATGTATATTCCCAGAAATCCTCTCATAAACATAAAATTATACAAAAAGTTTCCTATATGTGTATTTCATATCGTAATTTGAGGAATGTTTACATTCTCAGTTGTTGACGTGATTGTCTCTAAAATGAACGGACATATGAAATCGAAACTGAATGGTTATAGAAGCTCGCAAATAGAAAATTAAAAAGTCTTTTGATATACATTTAAATATATATATATATATATATATATATATATTATATATATATATATATATATATATATATATATATATATATATATATATATATATATATATTTCACCATTATCCGAGAGTTAGTGATTCGAAGTTCAGTTTAATTGACTAAACGTTACAATTTTAAATATTCCCAGGCCAAAGTGTGGATAATTTCCTTCGTATTAGTACCGTATGGCTTTGATATATTGCACTCTCGCGTTAGATGAATTCCAATAACAAAAACAAGTAATATAGAGAGTTTACGGTATACTTTAGATTAAGGTTCAGAATCTTCTAGAATCCATATGCTTCAGAGCCCCCTCGTGACCCATTGCCACCTGCACCAGACCGCTCTACACTGTGGCAAACTTCATTAACGTTAGTTTTAGACGAGCTAAGATATCCAACCAAACGCTCTATACCAAGTTCTTTCAACCGGCTGCCCAACCATATTGCAGCGGCCCACCGAATAACTTCTTGGTTCGGTTCGACTTTCATTAAACCGGAAAACTTTGAAAACTTTTCTACAGCGGATATAGGATCCGTAACGCTTTCACCTAATCAAATCCTGACTGGATGCATACAAAACAATGAGGCCTAAAGTAGGAGGCCATACTTCGAAGGAGTTGACACACGTCACACTGCAATGTGTCACTTCGCAGTGACACAAGACATCCAGAGGGCATCTGACCGATGTTTTATAAACCTACTCTGACCTTGTACAAGCTTTCTTGTCTGCCTTGAAGCTGCCACCCATCACTCTACTGTATAAGTGTAAACCAGCTTTCGTAACAATAAAGATAGTTTTGCCTATAGATCACATCTTAGGTCGTCAGTTTGTGGAAATCAGTCAATAAACACAGCTCTCGGATTTATTGTTCCCAAAAAAATATAAACTCTGACAATCACTCGAAAACAAAACACGCACTCTGCCATTAAGCAAAAAAAATGTATATTTATTTATTCTTTGTGAAGGGGGGGGGGGGGCCTCATGATAATACAAAAACAAAAGAACATAGCGGTCAATACTTACCCTACTTGTAAGGGCTTAGTAACAATATGCCAGCTAGTTTTCATATAAGACTATGTGTATGTGTGTGTGTGTGTGTGTAAAAGCGCACGGGTGCGAGCGTACAGGGGCGCGTCCGGTTCATAAGTGCCGTACGACACCGCCAACATGCGCTTCCGTAATAAGCCCGTGGGTCATTCATATTTGTGACACTTTTATTGACAGAGAAACACGCCTGGAGACGACGTATATATTCATCAAAATTGGCAGCGGGCGATCGGTCTGCGTGGTCCATACCCATCAATTACCTTATGTATCGACCTTTTCGCTCTTCCAATTTCGAAATTAACTTTAATTCTGGAGGCTTTAAAGTCCAATTTGCGTCGCAGGTGTGGTAATCCCTCATACTCTCCCATATGTGAATTTTTTTTTTTTTTTTTTTTTTTTTTTTTTTTTTTACAGAAAATATTTTTTTTTTGTTAATATGATGATTGTCGTTTTCATAAGCTTTATTTTTTAAGAAGTTCATATAAATTGTAAATCATCAGCTGCACGTTAAAAAGATCATTGTCATGTTTATAAGCTAAGTACTGGACATATACCGTACATATAAATTACCATTTGCTTGTTAAAATTATCCTTACCGTTTTCATAAGCTTATAGGTATCTATATTATCTATAGAAAAATGGCTAAAACTAATACCGATTATGCAACTCCTATTTCTATATTTTTCGACGCAGAACGAAAGTCAACCATTGCTTAATTCGTAACACATGTATTCTCAGCAGCAAATGTAATACGCGTCGTGGAAAAATATTGAATTTGTACTATACATGCAGAAACATTTACGGATCCGTGATACGTTTTAATTTTTCTGTTGCAATATTGGAATTTTTTTTTTTTCATCCGTGGCAAGAAATCTATTTTCCCTATATAACTAACAAAATGCCTTTACTGTATATTTGACAGGAATATAAGTTAGTTCAGCCATGACGCATATCAGTATACATATGCAAAACCATAGAATTCGCCTACTGCCTCTGTGTTCCACATCCCTAAAATTCCTTCTCAGCAGAGTAGGTCTACGGTTTTTTTTTAATTTAATTTAATATTTGTTTATTTATTTATTTATTTATTTTTTGTTTTGTTTAGCAAAAAATCTGCCTTTCTACCCTTTCTGTAGATCCACACAAATTTCTGTCCTATTAAATTCCTACTTATCTAATATTATTTAGTATGTGCAAACATACTTATCAAACATACTTATGGAATAAGCCAAAAAGGCCAATCAATAGCTAGGGAATCAGGTTTCCACAGATCATAATATCAATTTGCGAAAAACGCAGGAACAGAGAAGAAAATATATAAAAACATAAATAAAAAGTAAATAAATGGTAAATAAGAAAAAGTCTCCAGTTCCGAAAATAATCTTTTCACATGCAGTAAATACACTTATATCCTTCCTTTTTGGAAAAGTAATGCAAATACCGAAGACCCTTTCTTGTCTTAGTTCTCCTTCCTTCCTTCTTAATTTTCCCCGTTATCCTCGGACCTGGAATGGTAATATAGGCGCATGTGTGCGCGCGCACACGCGTAACAGTAACTTATTACTGCAAACGTCGATGGCTTATTCTATGGCTTTCATCCAATTAGTGTAAACTCGCAAAGCCTTGATTTTCGGGCACAATCATATCACATTGCTTAATGCACTAGACCACTGAGGTTCGTAACACGTTCCCCGGGGGTAGGGTCCTGATTACACAATGCCAAAAACATCCCTTTATACGCCTTAGAAGGAGAAATAATCGAATGTCAGCGAAGAAGCTGAACTTTGCATCACATTTTATGGTTATGAAATACGTCAAAGTCTTCATCGCTACAACCGTTGCACGAACATCTGAGCAAATTTCTTTTTTAAATGTTCTAAGAAATGTGTAATTTTAGTTATTACTGAAATTTCGTCGTCAAGACCATCGACGTTGCTATACAGCGTGTACTACGTATGTACGCATCCAGAGGAATACCTGTACATATATCAACGTGTGGTACAATCACAATACTCTTAGAAAAGCGTTCTCGATGGGACCTGTTGGACAGTGAAACTGATGAGCAATTATTCCCTTTGAATTTTTTAATTTCCTTTTGATATTGAGAGTAAAACTATATAAATAAGCTTCAGATACGTTAATACCTAATTCATTTGTTCGTGTATCATCATTGAAAACATGCAACATAAACAACAGCACTGCATTAGCAATCATTAAAAAATACAACGTAACATCGGTTCTTAAAAGAATAACGTACACAAAAAAAAAGTAACGATGAGGTCAAATTTATTTTGAAACGGTTCAGTATCGCATATAAAACTCATTACACCTGGATCTATACGTACACAAATTAATAAATCACTCCGGACAAGAAATCCAGGTGTTGGGTCGCTCCATTTTAATCACATTTTCTTTCAAAAGCGTCAAAGGTCACTGGATGAAATGATGTCACGGGAGGAAATGGATGACCTTTTCGTACTCGGTCGTTCCCTTCGTATTACCGTTTCATTGGTTATTAATTACGTGAACTTAAAAAAATCAAGAGGTTGATGGTGACGTGTAATTTCATTACTAATGAGAGATAGCCCAACTGTATCTATACTCGGTTTTTTTCCATCTGTCCATCCGCCTGTGGTGTTTGCGTATGGTAACACTGCGTCCCGGGCTTTAGATAGTTATATTCAGCTTACATTCAACAATAATAACAATATCCTATTTCGAATATTAACGGTGTAATTCGCATACAGTAAATTATTAAAACACTTTTCAGTTGCAAATGTACACCCAGATATCCTTTTATTCACCTAAAACTTACACATAGCGTAACTATTTAAAGCCCGGGACACAGTGTTACCATACAAAAACACCACAGGCGGATGGACAGATGGAAAAAAAAACAGAGTATAGTGACACTAATGAATATCTATTTCTTCAGCCTTCCAAAATATGGAAAGAAATTCATATCAAAATATTTTTTTCAGTTACAGCTTTACCCTTAGGGGAATTGGCTTTAGATGATAATTATACATGTATATATATAAATACATATATAATTATATATACATATACATAATTATATACACTGTATATAGAAAATTTATATATATATATCATATATAGTACTACTTATATACCTATAAGAAAATTTAAAAATAAAAAAAACCGTGAATGTTTTTATTAAAAGAAAAAGTTACGAAACTAGAATGAGATACAAATGGAGTGAAAATGGAAAAACATTTTACCCGAGGATATACGGTAAATAAAGCTTGTCTCTCATACAGCACCGACTAAATACCTTTTATATTTTCAATTTCATTTAATTTTTTTTAAACCAACAATAAGAACTTTCCCTTAAAAAGGAGGTGGTTCCCGAGAAAGGAAAAGTTAATGGTCACTTCTACATAAACTGGTGAATCTTGGATGAAAACCTGTGCATAAAACTTTCAGAAAATACACCCACCTTAGCTTCTTTTACGCAACGAACATCGAAGCGGAAGACTCACAAAGGGAGCATTTACACCTACTCCACACACACTGCGCCACTCACCTCTATCTTGCTCCCACTCTCGCTTTCGTTCAGATGCCTCTTTCATTCTGATCAATCCATCCCTGTCTAGGTTTGTCTCTCCCCTCTACCTCTCATCATTTAACTTTGTGTAGATGTTTCACAAACGTGTCATACTCCAATAATTCTATGTTTTAACACTTCTCATAGCAGGGAGTGGCTAAAGAAAGAAAAAAAAACACACACACAGAATAATCATTACCAATATTGTACACGTATTAATTTCTGAATCGTACAAGGAATCAGAATACACACCTACACAGAGGCTTATCAGCGGTACACTGGTGTCCTACAAAGTAAACCATTTAGCTCTATCTAGTGTACACTATCTCTGGACAGTAAGACCTTCCAATTTCCTTTTTTCAAAAGTCATTCACGAGGCTTAACACTTCCAGGTCTACCTCTGCTCATTCCTCCTAACACTCAAGGATTACATATTCTTTTCACCAACCGATCTTCCTCCAAGTTTTCCGCATCAATAAACAATCTCAAAATACCTAAATTCATTTACCTCTCTGGACTAATCTTTTTACTACTTCTTTTAAATACATTTCTCACGCTTGTAATTATTCATGCATCACCCACTACCCTAAAAAAATTTCATCTTAACAGCTTACATAAATTTCATCTCTCCTGCAACTTCATCTCAACTTCACTTCCATAAAGGAGAGGTGGTTAAACTATTCTTTCATACATTCCATCAATACTTCCAGTTTTGCTATCAAGCACTATTTCCTTCCAGGCTTCATCTATTCTGTGACTCACCTTTTCTTTCATCCTATCACGATTCAGTTTTGCTATCAAGCACTATTTCCTTCCAGGCTTCATCTATTCTGTGACTCACCTTTTCTTTCATCCTATCATCATTCAAGTTCTTAATGCTTGAACGAATCAACTGCTTCTGCTCTTCCACCATCTATTTTTAACAATAATTACTCCATCTCCCTGGTTTTCATTTACCCTTATAATCTTACTCTAACCTTCTTCTCTTCCAAACGCTTTGGCACTTTTACTGTCTTCGCTGATTTCTCTTCACTATAACTAAGAAGTCTCCCCCAATATCTATATCTATATATATATATTATATATATATATATATATCTATATATATATATATATATATATATATATATATATATAGTCCATATGATATCGTAACTTCTCCATTTCAAAGGATGTTTAAACTTGCCACCTCCTCAAATGAGAAAGTAAATGAATGACTAAATTTGCTCCTTTGCGTTGGAGTTGGAACTCATGCTAGTTAGAAGCCGAGGTCAGTGCCTGGTGGTGCAATGGTCTGAGCATTAACCTGTGGGTTTAAATCCCAACTGGGGGACGAAGTTATTTTGGATTAATTTTCTTCTGATTTTAGATCTTAAAAGTGAAAAAGGTGTTCTAAAATATGACGAAATACAGAAGACAGGAGGTCACAGTGGTTACCAAAAATACATGTGATCGGCAGATGCTCTACACTCACACATACACACGCGAGCATATACAAAATACAATCATTATCTGATCACTATGAAAATAATACGAAGGTGCATCATTAACAATTTGTTAGGCAAGGGTGACTCAACAATTAACATACATAACTTATTATGCTTCAACTTATAGAATCGACCCAATTCGTATGATGTAAGAGGGGAGATGGGGGGAGGAAGCCATACACCCTAACCATCTATGTATATACGTATGTATGTGTGCATGCACGAGGTATACAATTTCGTTAGTTGGACGACTTGAGAACGTAAAGCTCTTCTGTTAATTGCAGTATATCATATGCAATATACATATATATATATATATATATATATATATATATATATTAGTATATTATAATATTATATTATATATATGACATAACATATATATATAAATTATATATATATATGTATATATATATTTGTGTATGTATTATATGTATATTTTACTAACAGGACCTAATGAATCTGGAATGTATTAAGCTTGTAACTTTCTTGAATCAAACATCCGCGTTGAATACCAACCCCAGTTTCAATGAGGTGCCGTTAGTAATAGTTAATTGTATTAATGCACAGAACAATTATGCAAGTGATAAAATTAATATATATATATATATATATATATATATATATATATGTATATGTATATACATATATGTGTGTGTATACATCTAAAGCATCCCGTCGACTGTAACCTAACATAAGAAGTTTACGTTTTGAAGCCGTTCAACAAACGACAAAATCATGAACACGAAACCCTCCACTGACATACACACTGTAGCAGTCCCGACCTATTTCCGGCAATCACTTTAAGATCTCCGAGTGCATTCACTCACCACAAACCAAATTAATGACGCGTGACAGCATGATGACCCAAATTCCAGAAACACACGATTAAGGATAAAGCCCTCCCCCACCACCCCCCAGCCGACCCCCCCCCCCCCTAAACCCCTGACCAAAATGGCACTTCCCAAAAATAAAAGCGTTGATTAATACCACATGAACCAATTATCGCCGCCATTGACTTCGATTCGAGTTTTCACATTCACGGTCATTAATTTTCCTTTTCATCGGGGAGGTGGGCATTCAGGGACATTGCATTAATAAATGCATAAACTGACATTATGCGCTCGTATAACCTTCCCCCCCCTTCCTCTCCCCCCAACACCCACAATTTCGAATGGTGTGAATGGTATATAAAATGACGCCATCAGAGCACTAAAACTCTTTGGAGGAAGGGAGATACGGTGGTGGGGGGGGTGGGGAGAAGGAGAGGGAGTGGGGGTTCTGTCTCCAAGCCAGTGCCACGAGCATATCAGACGAGTGTGTATCAGCAATTGGATTCGAATTAGTAAATACCGTAATCATTACTTGCAAATCGTTTAATGAGCAAGAGCTATCAAATTAACTAAGGCAACTTCGATCAATAACATTAAGCTCTCGGGGATTCCAAATCGCATTTATAATTTCGGTCCGTTACATTAAGACATCTCCTTTGAAAAGCGGTCTTTTTTTTTATTTTTCTATTTTCCCAGGTCGCATCGGCCATTACGCTTAAAGACGACTTACCCCTAAGTACCTGTGGGATTTTCGCTCCTGGGGAGTTGTCCTACAAGGGCGATACTGAAAGGGCGACCTGGCTGTAATGTATCCCGATATAACTTAATAGACAAGGGCCATTTGGATCATTTATATCATTAATGAGGTGTTTGGTTCTGTATAGCATACAAATGGAAGACACCTGTGTCGAATTAACATGTGAATAAGGCAGGCGGGCGCTAATTTAAGGTACACCTGCCCGTACCGTCTCAATGACACGGGTCTTCTTCGTGAACTCTCTCAACTGTGCTGGAAGAGCGGCAGAAGCTTTGACGATCCATCTCTCTTTCATAATAAACGATGCTCTTTTTTTCTTTATCAATCCTTATCGTTATTCACTCTTCCCATGTCCAACCCTGAAGATCCTGATTACTTTTTTCTAATGATCATTCTTTGTATCTATTCGGTATCTATAATAAAGATCCCATGGGGGAATCTTCCTTTAAACCCGTGTCTTTGGTCTGAAATGCGTTTCCTTTAGAAATGAACTGAACAAGACAGGAAACGCAAAACCCTCATTTAGCCCAGACCCGAAAGATACGAGAAAAGGAGAAGGGTAAAATGGTCAGAAACTGATGCTATAGGAAGTAGTGGACCTTCACCAAAATTTTGACGGTGATAAATTTTGTATCAAGAGCGTTGACACATCATTTGGTGGAATTTATCCCTTCGATAAATTTACACACATATACAAACACACACACACACACACACGCACACACACACACACACACACATATATATATATATATATATATATATAGAGGTAATGCCTAGGAGGAAAATGAAAAAGCGAGAACTGCCGAGATCTTTCGGTCTTAACGACCCTTTACTTAAGTCTTGCCTTAAGTAAAGGGTCGTTAAGACCGAAAGATCTCGGCAGTTGTCGTTTTTTCATTTTCCTCCGTGGCATTACCTTTACTTGTACATAGCATCACGTTTTATATATTTCATGATCAAGATGTGTGTGTGTGTGTGTGTGTGTGTGTGTGTGTATAAAGTTAAGTATATCTTAGAGTAACCGGACCACTGAGCTGATTAACAGCTCTCCTAGGGCTGGCCCAAAGGATTAGATTTTTTACGTGTCTTAAGAACCAGTTGGTTACCTAGCAACGAGACCTACAGCTTACTGTGGGATCCGAACCACATGATATCGAGAAATTAATTTCTAATCACCAGAAAAAAATTCCGCTGACTCTCTGTTGACAGAGCGGGGAATCGAACTCGGTGATACCGAATTGGTAGGCGAGCCCGTAAACCGCTCGTCCGACGAGGAGCTGGTGTGTGGTGTGTGTGTGTGTGTGTAGTATACTCGGAGTTTATATGCGCAAGCGCCAGTGGAGGTAGATTTAATGGGCTGCCATATGACCAGCATATCATACCTGACTAGTCACACGTCACAAGTGGCCTCTCTAAGGGGATGAGAAGTCATCAACTGGGTCACATTACACCGGACTAAGTCAGGGCCTAAATCATGATCCCTGTAACCCTATTCCTATATTTGTATGATAGGATGATGTGTACGAATTACTCTGAAACAAATGCAGTCATATTAAGCAGCATCGTGACTGATTCTGTTCAAAATTTTCGATGTCTCAGCTTTCAAGGGGCACTGGTATAAGATGTAGGAATATGAATGACCTTTAAAACATTTTTAAAGACATCTGTTGCTACTTAATTATATGCTATTTTCAGCATTTTTCGAATGCAACACATGTAAAGTGGGGCATAAACTGAATTTTTGGGCATAAGTACGCTCAGGCAAGCAACATTCTCCAAGCGCACATGATTCCCATACTGATCGAGTAACATCCTCCCCCACCCAAAAAAAAAAAAAAAAAAAAAAAAAAAAAAAAAAAAAAAAAAAAAACAAAAAAAAAAAAAAAAAAAAAATAAAAAAAAAAAAAAAAAAAAAAAAAAAAAAAAAAAAAAAAAAGTTTTACATCGCCTTCACGCCGGCAATAAGACGTTCGGTTTCCAATCCACAGACTGAACTTGAAACGTTCTCCGCCCGTCAACCAGAGACGACACAGCAGCATCTCAAATCGTCTCTCCCGAAGCGACTGACGTCTGCTAACAACAATAAATAAATAAATACAAAAATAACATTTTTTTTTTGCCTCGGCAGCAGACGAAAGCGCAGGCAGCAAGGCACAAGATCTGAATACATTAGATCGTCGAGAAAACCTTCAGACGCTTCACGATAATTATCCCTTGTTGTTCAGGCAGAAGTCAGTTACCGTTAAAGTCCATGATGGAAAAAGTTATCGGGAGACCTATAAAAGGTGGTGCGCTGATTACCTATTGCAGTGGGCCTGGGTGACGGCGTGGGTACACTGTGTAAAATGAGAGAGAGAGAGAGAGAGAGAGAGAGAGAGAGAGAGAGAAGGCAAGAACGGAGGAGAGAAAGTCATTCGAGGGGGAGAAACACAAGAGGAGTAGTAGAAGGAGGTAGGAGAAAGGGAAAATGGTATGGGAGTAAAGAAGGAAAGAAGTGGAGGAGGAACAAAACAGTAAAGAATAAGGAAACAAAAATAAGAGTAGAGGGCCTGGGAATAAAAGAGGGTAATAAGTCCAAAAGTGAGAGATGAAAATCAAGTGGAAGAGGAAGAGGGAGAAGAATCGAAGAGGAAACAACTAAAGAGAAAAGGTGGGGGGAAGAAGAATGAGGAGAAAGGGAAGAGAAAGGGAATGAGG
>NC_087211.1:71767913-71777913 GCF_015104395.2 Macrobrachium nipponense | reverse complement strand
GAAAACGTAAGCTTACTAATTCGTATGTCTTGCCTTACAGAGGGAAAGATTATACGAAAATATATTCTACTACCATAAAATCAGTGAAATGGGAAAGAAAAACACGCCTGATTCCATGAAACAAGTTTTAAAAAAGCAAGATAAAAAAACAGAACAAATAAAAAGCAAATAAATAAATAAATAAAATAAAAAAATAAAACGTACACTTACTGTTACAAAATAGTGAGTTTACAGACCGACAAATCACAAATGAACTCTTAACTGTTTACTAAATGACTACAATACAGAACAGTGTGAGTTATTAAAAAGATATAGCTTATACAGCGCAAACGCTCCTCAATGACAAATTGTTCCAATGATGTAAGAGCCAAGCAAATTGGAACGCACGAAAATTGAAGTTCAAATGAGGTTTAATTAGGAATTTCTGAATTACGACAAGTACACGTCATTACATGATTATCTTATTACATACTTGGGAAGATAATGGATAAATGAAGCAATTACGTCATTTTTGAAATGACTCTTCCTCAATTAATAACTATGATGCCAAGTTGATCGATGTTAAACGATATTGATCCGATGGCTTGATTTTATTTCTTTTTGTTAGATACGGGGGCAGATGGGATGGGCAACGTACAGAACAAAACGGGGAATAAAAAGAAAAAATAGAAGCAAAAGAAGTAAATACCTCTTGAATTACAGAAAATGATCAGCCATAAAAACAGAATTAGGAGGAAATTTTCAAAGCCTGGAAGCCCCAAATAAATCTTTCATAAATTATGATTGTCCAAAATTTCTTATTCGATATAGAAAAAAATACCATTAATTCTATTAGTGGTTTCGAAGAATTCATTGTATCTACGATAATTAACTGCCTAAGTGCTCAGCGCTTTAAAATATGAAAAGGGCTTTTATAAAACTATATAATGCCAAATATCGCCATTAGATGATTAACATATAACACTGGCCTTCTTAAAACCACTTCAATATCACTATGATGTCAAGATCGTCTTCAGAAATACGAGAGAACTTTAATAACCTTCTTAAAAGTTTGTTCAATTTTTCTCTTTCTTTAAAATTAACTTTTACCTTTATATACAAGAAGGATAACAAAACAAAATAGCAAATACAATTGCATTTCATTTGCGCATACAAATGTCGACCTTACCATAAAGAAAATATCAATATACATTAGTGACAGGTGATGGGTACAACTGAATTTTCCATTTAAAACAGAAATGACATTGATCCTAATTTAGTTTAGTGCCATGTACCCATCAATTACAGACATATGTCATTTGTCCTCATGCTTATATTTTTTTATTTACTTATTCAGATATTCAGACGACCCTAATTGAACTGTGAGAAGCATCTGGCGATTGAGAAAAACTAAAGTTTAATAATAATAATAATAATAAATAATAATAATAATAATAATAATAATAATGATAATAATAATAATAATATAATAATAATAATATAATAATAAATAATAATACTTAAAAACATAATTACATTAGATTAAATACTAACAATGGAAATGTTATACTGGACACAGGAAAAAACGAAATAAATTAAATAGGGAATATAAAAAAAAGGCCCTATCACAAAAAAAAAAAACCTTCGTGTACATAAAGCAAATTAGGCAAAATACAAAAACATAAAAAAAAATGTATTTCCTTCAAACTCCTCTGACTTCATCCCTTTATCCTAACTAAAAACGCATCTCGCCCATCTTCTTTTACCTCCCCCTTAATCCTTCTTCATCATCTTCTTCTCCCTCCTCCTCCCTCCTTTCCTTCCTCCTCCTCCTCTCCTCCTCCTCCTCCTCCTCCTCCTCCTCCTCCAAAGTAAATTAGCTCACCCTCCAGTAAGAAGTGCTTTATGGGCAGTTATCACGAAGGGAGGATGGGAAAAGACTCGTTTATCAATACTAATGTCTTAATTGTTCCTTTGACTGGCCTTCATAAATGGCAATGAATTATCTGTTTAGAGAGATGCGGCGGCGGCGCGCGAGCGCGCGGTGTGTGTGTGTGTGTGTGTACGTAAGAAAGATACAGAGACAGCGTTATCCAAATACCTGTATAACAGTTTTTCTGTTAATGTAAATTTAACTATAACTTGGATGTGTTATCTAAAAACATTTTCAATGCGCACTGAACAAACAAACAAACACACACACACACAGAGAGAGAGAGAGAGAGAGAGAGAGAGAGAGAGAGAGAGAGAGAGAGAGAGGGGATTGTATATTTACTGTTATGCGTGATATCCATTTAACTAATCTTCATCATAACCTAAAACTATTTACAAATACTTTCAAAACTAATTTCAAGGATGTATTTATTTGAATAATTTAAATTTAAATTTCCTGTAAACAGCCGGCAGATGTTACATAACTAATGATATTGAGGTCGAAAAAAAAGTTTTATTCTAATAAAATGAAAACTAAAATCAACGGTTCAAGATGTAACACTTCTTATGACGAGAGAGAGAGGAGAGAGAGAGAGAGAGAGAGAGAGAGAGGCTGCTTAAAGAGTTCCCTCGTACCTACCCCACCCAACCCAGGCCATAACATCCTCATTACTAAATCAATGTTTAAATTACTGCGGACGACCCATTATATGCTTATCTCTATATCTCCTCATGAAAAATGAACTGATAAAATAGTTCCGAAGACAAACTGTAACGAGTTCGTTAAGTCCCGATTTTATTTCTTAAATATATACCGCTTTCCGCTCCCTCTCTCTCTCTCTCCCTCTAGATATATTTGAAGACACTGACTGTTCACATTCTTTACTCTTGCATACATATATGCGTTGTAAACTGTTTTATTGATGATATGGAGGAATATGTTCCTTACTTAATAAGGTAAACTAATGCTAACATCAGAATAATTTTGGTGAAGAGTTACAAGAGGCAACTAAATCTGCTAAAATCAACGGAATTCCATTAAACACGTACTGTGTATATATCCTATATATATAATATATATATATATATATATATATATATATATATGTATAGATAATATATATATACGCAAACCTTTTACAAAAGTCAATTTTCTTCTTATTCAACACAACAGTGATGTACTTTCACCTTTCTCTTAAAGTGAATCACCGTAATATCAGAATGAAAAGATAGTGAACAGAATAAATGGATGAGATGGGTACGGGTAAATAAATAAATTCGTGCCAGATAAACACATACCAAGGACATTACCATGTGACACAGGCATGTGCTAATATGCCATGCCTAATTGCAAAATGGTTCCCCTGTTAATAAACAATCTAAAATACAGACAAGATATTGTTTTACAGTGATGTCTCAATGGCAGGGTAAGATAATTGAGCTGAAGAAAATGTCTTTTAACATATGTGTGAAATCCTGTATTTGCTAATCTTACAAAAATAATAACAAAAAACTATAAAAAATTACATAAAAAATAGTGATTTCCTGTACTTCATAAAAAAACTAAACAGGAAAGAGTCAATTCTCATCCTTGCTATACACGTAACAAAAAACCACTTTAAAAAATTTGTGAATCCTCGTAATTGCTAGATGAATATTACAAAAATTAATAGAAAGGAACAAAGTTACAAAACCCCGTTCTTGCTGTATTAAAAAAATGCAAATTCCCGTACTTGCTAAGTAAACATAAAAAACCCCAAACACTGAAAAAAAAAGCAAATTCCCGTACTTGCTAGATAAACATAAAAATCCCAAACCAGTAAAACAAAGCAAATTCCCGTACTTGCTAGACAAATGTGAATAAACCCAAACCCTAAAAAAAAAAAAAAGCAAATTCCCGCACTTGCTGGATCAACATAAAAAAACGCAAACCAATAAAAATATGTAAATTCCCGAACTTGCTAGACAAATATAAAAAAAAACCCAAACCACTAAAAAGAAAAAAAAAATGCTCATTCCCATACTTGCTAGATAAACATAAAAAACCCACACCATAAACAGAAAAAAGGCAAATTCCCGTACTTGCTGGACAAATATAAAAAACCCAAAACCACTAATAAAAAATAGCAAATTCCCGTATAAAAGCGAGAAAAAAAATACCAAGTCCCGTACTTGCTAGATTAAAAATAAGCCCAAACCACTAAAAAAAAAATTGATTTGAGTAAACATCGAAAAGGGCCATTAGGGGAGACTTTTCAATCTGGGAGCACATGTCATTGGTGGCAAGCGAGCGCTCTTCAGGCAGCCTTCGGTTGGCTTTAAGAGCTCTGAGGGAGCCTTTGGGTTATCATTAGGCTATCGTAAAATGTTCCCGACTTTCTTTTCAACTGTCACGATTTGACTTACGACACCCGGAAACGACCTCCGACAAAGGCGTAACACGTTGATCCCTTGCTATTCATGTCCTGATAGTCTCGACTAGAAATTACTCTCATTTCGGATGTTTCTTCTATTTTTCTGCTCCCTACCTTAAGTAGAGTGAGAGCAGCACTCGCTTTATTTCTGCGATGCACAGCGATTTTGCGAGTGGTAGTAAACTTCAACGACCAAAAGTTAATAGATTTGTAATGTTCTTTTGTTCATTGTCTACTACTTTTGTCAATATTTTCTTGGGCGAGTGGTTCTACAATATCTCCTTTCTTTAAGTGACGTACTTTCTTTCTTCTTCAAAAATGCTCAAGACTTTCCGAAACAACTTAAATTCTTATGAGAAAAATAAAAATGTTTTTAATCATACGTTTATAGCAAACGTTTAATAATGAGCTTTTCTTAAATTTCTGGTTATTTTCAAACTTGCCTTTGGTCTTCTTTAAAAAGTTCAGACTCAACCCACCTACTTTCCTATCGCCATAAAGCAAACGTTTACAGTGACCTTTGTCACAGTCTAATTTTTGGTTGATGTCAAAAGCTTCTAAACACAAGCACCTCAAAGCGGCAATTCAGTGGATTTCATTGCTTGAGCTCTGCACGACAGAAAATGACTGCTTCTCTCCTTCCCACCTTTCTCTCTATCTCTCTAAGATTTGCATCCATTTACTCATCATACTTTTCTAAATTCAATAAATTTTCTATAGAAATATATATATATATATATATATATATATCTTATATATATATATATGTATATATATTATATATATATATGTATATATGTATATATATGTAAAATATATATAGATCCACAGTAATATTCTTTTTTATCAAGACGAAATATATTTGCAAAAGTATTCACAATGCTTCGAGCTTTCGTCCATCATTCAGTGGGAAGTAAATATTTCTACAATTATATTCGTTTTGATAAACAAGAATATTACTGTGGACCCTTCTACTGATATATATATATATATATATATATATATATATATATATATATATATATATATATATAATAATATATATAATATATATATATATATATATATATATATATAATATATATATATAGAAGAGAGAGAGAGAGAGAGAGAGAGAGAGAGAGAGAGATAAATAGATAGATATATAAGTTTTAATCCAAAAATTTTGCCAACTTATTTATAGTGAAGATTTTGACTTTTCGATTAATCATAACCTCAACCTTCTTAGTCAACCCGGACAATTTTCTAAAACGTTACTTTCAGCAAAATCCTCTTCATATAAACATTCGACATCTAAGACTATACCATAAGTACCGCAAATAATATTATCAAATCAAAATACTATTTTTATATACTTAAGTAAATCACGTTAATTGAAGTTTAGGAGTTTATCAGGTGAACGAAAAAAAACTTTTTCAAACTAACTTCCTAGAGGCCTGTACGTATGGTATGGGACGTTATGGGAGATTCTAGATCTTCATTATAACAATCATAACCTCCCCCACCCACCGCCCCAACTCCCGTCCTGAACGAAGACATAACCCCTTCCCCCATAAACTCCCCCATACATACACCAATTTTAAATCAAAATACCATTTTATTACTCTTAAATCACGTTAGTTAATGTTAGGAGTTTATTGGTGAATCCGCACTTTTCGTAAAAACTAACTTTCCTAGGGAGGCCTATTAAACGTCTGGTATGGGACGGACGTATGGGAGGGGACGTTATGGGCGATTCTAGGATTGCTTCATTATAACACTCATAACCTCCCCCACCTACCGCCCCCAACTCCCGCCCTGAATGATGTACATAACCCCCTCCCCCATACACACACCAAATTTATCAAATCAAAATTATTTTATCGAATCAAAATACTATTTTATACTCTTAAATCACGTTAATTTTAGGAGTTTATTAGTGAACGTATGTAGTACCTTTAAACCCATTTCCATGTATGTATGGTATGGGAGCTCATGGGTGATTCTAGAGCTTCATTATAACACTCCTAACCTTCCCCCACCCCAACTCCCGCCCTTAACGAAGTACATAATCACCCCCCACCCCCATACACACACACCACTCCTACGCCAAATATCCAAGGACTACACTCCCCCCCCCCCCCACCCCCCCCCCCCCCCACCCCGCCGGACACCGAAGTTCCAAGAGGGACTCCATTACCAACCACCCTTTTTCCATCCCGGACGGACCCAATCTGGTGTAGTTCGGTGCTAATTGATCGTTTCCATTAAGGGATCCTTAGCTGCCATCATGTGTCTTCCTCTCTTACCTCCTCGTCTCTCCTCTCCTCTTTTCTCCTCTCTTCTCCTCTCTCAACCTCTTTTCTCATCGACTTTCTTCTCCCGTTTAAGAGGAGGACTAGCAGCTCTGGACTGAATGCTCTTAAGCTGGATTATAGAATTTACTCTCAAGTTGTATTATTATTATTATTATTATTATTATTATTATTATTATTATTATTATTATTATATAAAGGCATTTTTAACTTTAGTTTTACCAGTTAATTTTTCCCGACAATGCTGAACTCTTTTTCATCATCATCATCATTATTATTATTATTATTATTATTATTATTATTATTATTATTATTATTATTATTATTATTATTATACTTACGGTCTTTTTAAACTTTGGGCGTCCCAATTACGTTTCCCCCTAAATCAATTTTTCTTTTATAATTTTCCTCCTTGTCATTATTTCATTATTATTTTCATCATTATTATCACTGCCAATTTTCTTACCTATCATTATTATTTACTTCATTATCATTAGTATTATCACAGTCGTTTTTACTTTAGATTTTCCAATTGCGTTTGCCGACACTGTCTCCAATGTTGTAACTGTTTCAGATCGACGTAATGGATTATTATCTTACTTATTTTCTTGTCATCTCTGGTTTTAGCACCTTCCAATATCTTCATTATTAAATATTGGACGCCTTTCATTTTACTTATTCATTAAATTCGAATTTACCAACTTAGAAGTAGATACGTGTGCATGCAGCTAATACTAGCTTCATAATCGTCAATATTATGTAACACAATCTAGTTCACTATATATTACAGCCGAAGCATTTGGTATTTATTAGAAAAAACTACTAGCAACAAATATCAATATTAATGGAATATTACTAAATACTATTAACCAGGCAACTAGCTGAAATTAACTGAAATGTTACTTACATACACACACACACACACACACACACACACACACACACACACACACATATATATATATATATATATATATATATATATATATATATATATATATATATAAAGGTTTTTTGCCACGAAGGAAAAAATGAAAAAAGCGAGATAGCCAAGTACTTTCGGTCCTTTCAGTAAAGGGTCCGAACAGGACCGAAAGTACTTGGCTATCTCGCTTTTTCATTTTTTCCTTCGTGGCAAAAACCTTTATTTATACATAGCATCACGTTTTATATACTTCGTGATCAAGTTATTCGTATTATTTTTAATATATATTATCTAAGTAGTATTATTATATATATGAATAACTTTTCATAAGATGGATAACAAGTGCTTCAACATTAATATATATATATATATATATATATATATATATATATATATATATATATATAATATATTAATGTTGAAGCACTTGTTATCCATTATAAAAGAAACCTACCAGCAACAGACACTTATAATCAATATTACTGAAAATGACTGTAAATTATCATCCCCATAACTGGCTGAAATGACCTTATATATTACCTAACTAATAAGCAACATTCTATAAGAACTGATTATCAGCAAAATATTATAAGCAACAGATATAATAAACAACCTAACATGCAATCAAATAACGTGAAAACAATGAAAATAAACTAAATTACTACGGCGAGGACCTATTAATCACAGATAAAGATTGAGAACAATTTAATTTATTTAATTTCAATTAAAGAAAAAAGAACGCGTGTTAGAAATTGCTTTTGTAATAACTATCGAGTACACACCAAATTATTACCTGATTTTCACGTTATCCACTAAGAAATTACGGAAAATTACGATCTATCAAGGGCCACCCACGTAACTGTTGTAAGACACTGTTGAAAAAATATTTTCGTCGGAGTTCTTGCGAAATCTCAAGCACCCAAATGTTTTCTAATATACGTTATGTATGTATGTATGTATGTATGTGTATGCATGTATGTATGTATGTATGTAGTATATATATATATATATATATATATATATATATATATATATATGTATATATATATATATATATATATATATAGTATATATATATATATATATATAGGTGTATGCACGTATTACGTAGGTAATGTGGGGGTGCGCGCGCGCGCGCGCGCGTGTGTGTGTGAGTATGTGTAGTTTGTCTTTAGAAGTACCATACAACGTTTGTGATGGTATGCTCAATGTATTATAACTAAAATTACACAGAAGGGTTGACACAAAAATAGAGATATAGACCACATACATATTTTCGTTCATTATTATTATTATTATTATTATTATTATTATTATTATTATTATTATTATTATTAATCAATAAAATAAACAACGAAGCACAAGCCGAAAATTTCCTTACCATACACAGAAGAAAACATAAAAAGGAGAAAATAATAAAGGAATAAAAATAAAAATTATGTAATCGCAGAAAAAAAAAAAAAAAAAAAAGACTCCAAACACCTACAGACAAATACATACGCAGTGAAAAAATGGGTTTTTTTCTTGTTTCAAACACATATGTACCGATAAGACAAGAGACCAAATTTGCCACTACTTAGGAGGTATGGCCACACTTTCCCATACCTTCTTTTCATTTCGTTTCCATCGGGTCTGGGCTAGATCAGGAAATGGGAAAGTGATTTCCCATTATATCAATTACTGAAGCATTGTCATATATTTGAAAATGGAATACACAATGTAGAGCATTGTGCTGAACATGAATGAACAATCCTAAGGAGTAAACAAAGAGGACAATAATAATATCTATGTATACAAAATGGTAATACGTAGATAGATGATCGAAAAATGGATACTATACTTCACGCTAATATATATATATATATATATATATATATATATATTATATATTTATATATATATATATATATATAAATATGTGTTTGTGTTCTGTTCTGAGCGACGAATTTCGAAATTAAAAACTTTACTTTACACGTGCAAAAAGAAATTTCACTCCATCCCCTTAAAATAGTTCGGTAGTCACAAGCAGTTTTCACTATTAAAATAGTCTTATTGTCATTTTTAAACGCTTAGTTTAATGCGTTTTTTCCACCAAGAAAAAAAGCATGACGGTCATGGCTCCGCAAATCGGACTTTGGGACACTTTCAGAAAATGGACTTTGTCTCGGGAATAAAAAAAATCGCCTTTCAAAAAGAGGTATCTTATATGATTGAAGAAACCGAGAAGGTTGCCGGTAGAAATCAGATGTTTCATCATTGCCGGTAGAAATCAGATGTTTCATCAAAGTTAAAATCAACTTTATACAATAGAATTCTTGACTTCAATCTAAAGGATAAGCCATCTAAAGTCAACTAAAGATAAACTTGATTTTTACATGGAACAATGTTAAATGATTCAGAATACAGCTGGAGTTTTGAGAAGAGGCCGTTGGAAAGGGCATTCCAATGTTTATAAC
>NC_087211.1:71737913-71762913 GCF_015104395.2 Macrobrachium nipponense | reverse complement strand
AATATATATATAATCTATATATAGTATATATATATAATATATATATATATATATATATATATATATATAATATATGTAATAATATACTTTTTTGTACCTATACAAGAAGACGAATAACAGAGAAAGAAAAATACCAAATATGATAATGATTACAAGGAAAAAACAATCGCAAGACATATTCTAACGGGGTATCTGTATTGTGATCATCCGACTTCGCTTACGAAATTCAAAAAAACCATACAATGTATTACAAGTGACCCGGCTTTCAGAATATTCGTAACGCCACCTGATAGCACCTTAGTACGAACTCTACTAGGATTCATGTCCAAATCTCTCTTTAATCTTAGCTGCCCTCAACCTTCGACTTTGCAACACCAATATCTATTCACATATCAGTTAGGAATATATCTACCGCTCATTGTAAGTGCGTATATAATAAAAAATAAATATACTTTCGAAAACTTTTATTTCTATCACATGAATCAAGGTTGTAAAATAACATCCCCTTTTCTCTAATGAAAAGCTTTGAAATGTTATTACATAAGAAAGAATCTATTCAGGTGCGTATATAATCAAATATAAATGTTTCGAAAACGTTTATTTTTAACACATGACTCCAGGATATAAAATAACGCTCTCTTTTCTCTAATGACAAGCTTGAAAATGTTACTACGTAAGAAACTGTTCAACTTGTTTACCTATCTTTTAAGATACTCGTACTACAACAATAATAAAACCCCGTGGCTTCCTCTGAGGCTGTAGTGTATAAAAAGAAAATATCCATCCGTTACTTAACAATAAAATGATTACTTAAATCATCACAATACCGTAGGAAGAATAGATAACGAAAGCCTGGGATTAAGCACTGGGATAGAAAAATTCACGCACCGCTGTTGACGGAGATCGAGAAGAGGAAGTCTATGAGAGAATGGATAGTGTGGAAAGGAAGGAGGCAAAACTTCCCTTTACAGACAGTTACTTAATCACAACATGAAAAGGTTCATCTTCTTCTTTGCCTTCAGCTTTTCCCATTTCGATATGGGGTCGCTGTTTCTAGTCAGCCTCCTCCATCTTCCTCTGTCCTGTACATCTTGTTCTCTTAGACCCTTTTCCTTCATGTCATTCAATAATTTATCATCAAACCCGCAAATTGCGAATAAAAATCTCGATATTGTTAGTTACCCATTAAGTGCGCATATATACTGACCAGATAGACACCATCTTCCTTAAGGCAACGATGAAGCGACCTAAGCGGTGACCCCAGGCATCGCCTAAGGGCATATCTCCCACTATATATTTGGCTAATGAAACTCCTTGTGTCATTCACTACTTGATAAGGGTGGAAGTCAGTCCACCGAAATTTAGTCCTTAGCTTTAAACCAGAGTGTTTTCATGGGCCTTTTATACTTGAGACGTATCCTGTTGTAACAGAAGATTTTTATTAACATATAATTACATATCATATATATATATATATATAGTTATATATTATTATATATATATATATATATACGCATATATATATATATATGATACTATATATATACATATATATACACACCCACAAACACTACTGAACAAAGCCCTGTTTCCCATACACTTTAAGTCACTCACATTCGTACATGAATCAAATCGAAGATACATAAAAGTAAGTACAAACATAAACACACAGTAAGACAGCGAGAGGAAGATATCGTACGTAGAAATCCTACGCGTCTGATGAACTAAAGGAGCTGGCGTCGGCGGGAAAGGGGGGGGTAGCCCGGGGAGGCATGCCCCCCGCGGAGTACATTAGACCGGCCGCGGGGGGCCCGCGTTGGCGGCGTTAGTCCTGTGATTTAATGATCAATTACTGGATTCATTACCTTTGTATTTGCTTAAGCACGTTATATGCATACATGCAATTATGTGATAAGCTACGTTCTCAGAGGTATAAATATGAGTGTGTGAGTGTGTGTGTGTGTGTGTTAGGAATACCATATGGCGTAAGGGTATATCTATCTATCTATCTATCTATCCATCCATATATATATATAATATATATATATATATATATATATATATATATATACATATATACACACGTATATATATCATTCTAACATTTCCACCAAAGGCAAACATCTCTCTTTCTAGGTCCTTTTCATTACACATGTTCGCTATAAAACATTAAGAGATAAGATCATTCAGATATGCAATTGCACATTTTAGATGTGGGGAAAATTTGTCAAATAAACATTTTAAACTAATATCAATGCCAAGTTAATGCCACACAAAAACACAAACATACATACTATATACACATTTATACATACTTATGCAAAGGTATAAACGGAAAAAATCAACAATAGCATATGAAAACTGAAGAGCTTCTTTATCACCAAACTTCCTCCCCAATCTATAGTATGTGAAGGAACGTCGCCCGGTGTCTGGAGTTGCCATTCACACCTTTCCTTTTAAGGAATATTTGTTTTTATATAATCAATTACTCATTGCACTAAAAGGAAGGGGGATATTATACTGGTGGAAAGGACGTCACGAATTACATCTCTGTTTAAGTAATTTTATGAACTAAGAGTGCTTCTTCGTTTATATATATATATATATATATATATATAATATATATATATATATATATAATACACACACACGCACATACACACCTACATACATAGTATATAACACACAGATTATATATATATATATATATATATATATATATATATATATATATATATAGTGTGTGTATTTAGATATAAGATTTAATTTGCTGTGCAGGTCAAGGTGGAATTTATACGGCTTTCAGTGAAACCATCCATAAAATAAAAATATGAAAAAAAAAAACCATCTTGGGAGTGGAGAAAAATAAACCGCAATCTCAAACCGGACAAACAAACATCACTAAAACAATTTGAAATTAGGTTAAAATTATGTTAGCAGCTTTTCTTGTGTTAAACCCTTACAGCCCGTTAGCTGCTGAACCCACTACAAGATAATCATTCCAAAGTCTTTTGGAGAGAGAGAGAGAGAGAGAGAGCGGCAGCCATAGCATCCGTTACTGATAAGAACACGCGATAAATACAGTAGTGGGTGGACAGCTGGGGGCGTGGTCATCGAGGTGGAGTATGAAACCATCTGTAATATATCCACCCTTCGGCAGAACATCGCGATAAGAAGGGGATCCGATTCTTTTATTTCTTATTATTATTCTTTACTTTTATATTTCGAACAAAATGACCAACTAATACGGGATAGGACGACGGGGAGGGTTGGAAGGAGGGTGGGATGAATTTCACTTAAAATATTGGATGTCAGGGATGGGTGTGTGCGCATGCGTGTACTTTTGGGAGTTATTATGAGAGCAGCGGAACGCTGCTTTTGATATTCAGGTCTGGATACGATCTGGAGAAAAAGGACCGGGCTATGTTTCAGGAATGCGAGGAGAGACATTTTAAAAATGCATAATCGTCAAGCTGTCACTCTTTGCAAAGAATATAAATGTATGTATATATGTGCAAACGCGCGCGCACACACACATATATACATATACATATAAATTTGCAATTTTTGTTCAAAAACCACCGGCAATGAATTTTTCCCAAACACTTTCGTCCTCCAGTAAACCTATTCAAAGCCTATATATATATATATATATATATATATATATATATTATATATATATATATATATATATATATATATGTGTGTGTGTGTGTGTGTGTGTGTGTGTGTGTACGTATGTATGTATATACACATCAATATCATTATACCCCAGATATGATAATCTCCAATTCTGATCAATGGATATAAATCGCTGGCTCTTTCTGACCACAAAAAATTAAAGCAAAATCCGTCAACTGGAACAAAGGCTTCCTCCTCAGTATAAATGCAATGAACGTCTGCTGGACAATAGAAAAAAAATCTCTCTCTCTCTCAGCCGAGGCGTAAAAGCCAATTGCTTTCCAGAGAGAGAGAGAGAGAGAGAGAGAGAGAGAGAGAGAGAGAGAGAGAGAGAAGTCTACCTGTCGACAGAGAAAAAATAATCAATTCTTCTCAATAATTGGGATTATATTCTCTCAATCCTGAATATAATATCCTGCTTAGAAACAGGATATCCTCAGTTATCTCGCCTCCTATGCCCACCCTAATCCTCCTCTCCCTCCCTCCCCCACCCTCCTTCACCCCCTCTTCCCTCTCCCTTCATTATCCTTCTTTCTTCGACTTCCATGGCAATATTCGCTGAGAGCGGGGATATCGCGCAAACCAGACGTTTTCCCTAATTACGTTTTACCCTTATTTCCAAACGGGATGTGCTTGTCTGCACCCCGTCACGTTATTTGGGGACTTAATTGCTTCATTAATTGGGGGATCGGTAATTGCACACACGGTTTTTTTTTTTTTTTACTTTTTTTTTCTTACGGGGGAGGATGGGGGAAATCGAACACAGCACGAGGGAGTTACTTTCGTAAGTTACTCGCTAAATTTGGTTCGTAACTTCAAGTTTCGCATGGTCTTAGGCGGTATGGATGGCTTGCGGGTGGGAGAAGAAGAAGAAGAAGAAGAAATGTTCAGTAAAATCAACGTACAACTTTCATGTACTTCATTCAGTTTCGGGTAGGAAACGTTCATCGAAATGACAGTACAACTTGCAATAACTAATGACATTCATAAATTGCTTTTAAGTACTTTCAGCCTCGTCCACTTGTGATATAATCGTCAACAGTTGTTTGTATTACTTGATACTTCGAGCACCAGTCTCTAGGGGTATAATCTTCAACGATCGTCAACGAGTTTTTTCTTCCTTACTTAAGTCACAAGTTACTTATCACCTACTTGAGGCGCAAGCCTATTCAGGACTAACCCCTCTCTAAATTGCTATGCTACATTATTATTATTATTATTATTATTATTATTATTATTATTATTATTATTATTATTATTATTATTATTATTATTATTATTATATTCACAACATGTTCCATATGAATGGGGTTCCATGTTCGGATTATATTATTATTATTCAATTAATTATTCTATTAATTTATTTATTATTATTTATTATTAATTTATTTGTCAGATGAACCCAATTCATATGGAACAAGCCCACAGAGGCCTCTGGCTTCAAATTCAAACTTCCATAGAATATGAGATCATTAGGAAGTAAGAGAAGGTAAAGGGGAAATACAGAGAGAAGAGATCACATTTATTAAAAAGAAAAAAAAATTAATAAGCAAGTATTAAAATGCGAGGAGAACAGAATTAGGGAAGTAATGCACAGCATCTTCGCTTGAGTTTTTGAAGTTCCAGTTGCATGACATCCTCAGGGAGACCATTCCATATTCCAGCGGTGTGAGGAATTAAGGACCTCTGGAACTGAGAAGTTCCAGAGCGAGGCACATTGACTGCATATTGGCGTTGTTATTCAGCGAATCTTGTTGCTCTCGGCAGGAAAAAGGGATCAGGATCAATTGTAAATATGAAAGATTTCTATCTAAATACAACCTATGAAAAAGTGACAAAGAAGAGACCATCTGTTGATGGTCCAAGTCATAACTGCTAATATTAGAAGAAAAGAAACCTACCACCACGAATCACTTTATCTAAAAGAGATAAATCTCTGGCAGAAATAGATGTCCACACCGGAGAACAGTCTTCTAGTAAAGGATGCACAAATGACCTGAAACATGTTGCGTTGATTTTACAACTCTTATAAATATATGAGGCCTTACGAACAATACCTAACTTTCGTAGGGCGTTTGGTGGAAAATCTGTACGACATCTGCCCCATAACGCACCGACTTCATCACTCACTGATTCAGTCCATGTCCCAATTGAAGCTGTAGGCAGCTTCATTTCTCATAAATGGAGGCTTTACTACACCCATAAGTGTTGCATCATCGCCATACTAAGTAATCTTGTTTTCCAGGACAACAACCACATCGCCCTGCGGAACTCCAGGGACCCCCATAAGTCTTAGTTCACTAAATATCCCACCCTCAGCAACTCGCTGCTGCCTACCTGTAAGGAAATCTTGAAGTAATCCTAAAGCATATCCACCCACTCCAAGATTCTCAAATTTATAAATAAGTGCCCTATGATTTACTGAATCGAAAGCAGCACTAAAATCTATCTGAATGACTCTGCACTCAGAACCCTTATCAAGGTTCTCTTGCAAATTGCATGCCAAGTCTAAAAGAGCATCGCTGGTACCTGACAGCTTTCTATATGCATAATGACTATCAGCTAAGAATCCTTGATATTCCACATACTTATATGGTGGCTTAAAGATATGTTTTTCAGCAACTTTGGTGAGAACATGGTGAACAGAAATTGCCCTGTAATAATAATAATAATAATAATAATAATAATAATAATAATAATAATAATAATAATAATAATAATAATAATAGTTCTTATTACTCTCTTTTCTGGCTCAGCGATACTTCGCAATAATTGGCCAATAATCATACTGGGAATTATGCTGAAAGTGGTATTTTATTTGGAACAGGCTTTATTAGTCAAAAACTGGTATTATCCGAATACCGGTGTATGGAAAGGCGTTCCTCTGCCATCTTTTTCAACAGAATTTGTTTAAAAGAGGGTCTTCTTCCAAAATAAAAAAAAATAATAATAATAATAAAATAATAATAATAATAATAATAATAATAATAATAATAATAACAATATAATAATAATAATAATAATAATAATAATAATAATAATAATAATAATAATAATAATAATAATAATAATAACAGCTTCCTGCTGAACAATATTTTGGGAAACTCGAGTCCAAGAGAGGCGAACTTCACACTGCTTTCTCGACGATATCATTAATTCTTTTTTCTTGTAATCTCTCGCTATCTGTAACCGCTGAATCACGCTTGCATGCTACGCCGGTATTAAGGAACGAATACTTAAAGGTCGGGGCGACTTTCCCACAGGAAGAGAAGGGGGGAGGGGGGGGGGGGGGGGGGGGGAAGGTGGAAGGTGTCCGAAATGGGAGGTCGATGGTCTGCAAATTTCCCTTTTCATGAGATACACTTGATAGAGCGAGAAATTACATTATTATTATTAGTGTTATTATTATTATTTAAAGTGAGTACACTACCACATAATTATGATTTCAACGAGACGTACTTGATGTAGCGAGGAGTTACATTATTATATCTACTATTATTATCATTACTCAACATACTATCACATTATAATGATTTCAATACGTTACTGTTACTAACTTAATTTTTTCTCTATTTTTCATCACTGGAATAGTTGTTATAATTATTATCATCATTACTAAAAATGAACATACTATAACATTAAATTCAAATACGTTATTGTTACTGTCTAAATTTTATCTATATTTTTTCCCATTGTTTATCAATAAGCCGTTTCTCCTAACAGAATGTGCCTCTCGAAAAAATACAATAGATATTATTATTATTATTATTATTATTATTATTATTATTATTATTATTATTATTATTATTATTATTATTATTATTCAAAAGCAACAAACTATCAAATAATTATAATTTCAATACGTTACTGTTCTCGTCTAAGTTTTTTATAATCCATTATAGCTAAGCAGTTTCCCTAACACAAGGCGACTCCCACGAATAAACAAGACAATTATTATTAATATTATTATTCAAACTTTTAGCATCACCCTAATGAGGTACAAACCTAGTTTTCATTTCACGGCCATAAATCAGTAATGTTTAATGGCAATTTTGACTCTATTTTCACGACAAAATCCGTCTAAAGTCGTTTATTATCATGGCAATTTCAGACCACATTTAGCGTCTGCATGAAACAGCAACTTTAATTAATATGCAATTTAATGTACATCGACGTCGAACTTCTCAGTAACGTAGATCTTTTATTCCTCACACCGTGGACAGTGGAACAGAAATTCTAGCGAAGCTGCAATGCATTACTACACTAATACTATTCTCCTTGCGTTTTAGTACATTTTTATTTATCTAATAATTTATTAACTTTTCTTTTTTTTCTTTTTCAATAAGCGAGATCTCTTCTTTCTGTATTTCCCTTTACTTCTTACTTCCTAATAAACACACGATTCCTTGGAACCTTGAATTTCAAGTTTATGGCTCCTGTGGGCTTCTTCCATATGAATAAGTTTCATCTACTTAATAATAATAATAATAATAATAATAATAATAATAATAATAATAATAATAATAATAATAATAATAATAATAATAATATATTGGAGTAGGTGTTTTTGCCACTATTATTTTTACATGTACACTTAGTTATAATATTATAATAATAATAATAATAATAATAATAATAATAATAATAATAATAATAATAATAATAATAATAATAATAATAATAATAATAATAATACTATATTGGAGTAGGTGTTTTTGCCACTATTATTTTTACATGTACACTTAGTTATAATGTTACTATTTTATCTGTTACTATTTTATCTTTTAATTTAGTAAGATAAATTTTCCCGGCGCTGTTTCTTTCACTCTAGAGTACTGCATACAAATTTAACAGCTTTCTTGCCTTGTTAAATGACAATGATTTAGCACAAAACTGGCCTTATATATCAAGTAATGACTAGTACTGAAGGCCCTTCTCCAAAGAGCATTTTGCATTCTTAGACCTACAGGAGATATTATCATAAAAACTGCCGATGGGTCTACCCCTTCCCTTCTATGCTAACTGTACTTTGTTTTGTGTTCATACTTCTTTCGATTTCTAACTTAGAACACATCTTAGGAAACCCAGCCATGAAGATTGATTTACTTCTGCGACATTTATATTGAGTTTACAGCAGACCGTAGAAGTATGTTGTTTAGCGGCAACTGATCACATTGAGGGCAGAGAAGTGAAGAGGGGGTCAGTTCTAATCAATAACCTAAAAATAAAGAGTAAAAATAACCTTTTTTCCAATGAAATTTCAATTTCCCTCTACGCCCGACGTATGTGATGCTCAAAAGTTCTCCGCATTTACAGTATCTTTTTTTGAATACTGGATAAATTTGGAAACCGGAATGCTAGTTAATACGTAGTAAACACGTTGACGCCTTCAATACACTTAATTGGTCATCACCATATGGTAGGTCCAGCGGGATATGAGAGTTTATGACTCAGAAAATGTAAATTGAAGCGGCCATATTCAGTAATTGCGCATTAATTAATTGAGTCAACAAATTGACGATTCCGGTAAGGGTCAAGACCTTAAAAAAACGCCAATGCTCATTAGGGGAAAAAATTATAGCATGCCTTTTAATCGGTATGTTTGTACATATGCATACACACGATTAATTAGGAATGTTGCAATGAACACTGACCTGGTTTTCTTTGATACCACCAGCTATTAAGGGAAACGACTTTATTTATATATATATATATATATATATATATATATATATATATATATATATCTATATATATATATATATATATATATATATATATATATATATATATGTTATATGAATTTATTGTATATATATATATATATATATATATATATATATATATATATATATGCGTGCATTAAGTTACAAATGTCTCTTAATATTTAATTCGCTTTACCTCTGAATTAATATATTTTCTTATATGTTAACAGAAGAGGAATTTTTTAGTTTATAATATTTTCGTCCTGTCGTGGATTCGCGAACCACACACACACACACACACACACACACACACACACACACATATATATATATATATATATATATATATATATATATATATATATATATTATATATATATATACATTTCACTTAAGTAACATTCACTCTTTTCCGGTTAAGCAGTAACACTAAATATACCCGAAAAAATAATTCAATTTTTTCCTAAGTTGTAAATTTCTTCTCAATAAGTATATATGACTGTTACCAAACGTATGAAAGCGAATTACTCTCAGAGAACATGTCCACAAGGATTCAGAGACCATCTTCAAAAACTATCAAATAAGTAAAATATCTGATGTACAGCTCAAATAAACGGGAAATATTGTGGTACGAATTTTTTGGAGTGTGAATTCTTTGAGTGCGGGTGGTAATCTTCTTGGGTGGTGGCAGAATTTTTTCCCGAGGCGATGGTAATATTTTTTTGGGGAGAACGAAGGTAATTCTTTCAATGACTAACATTTTTGGAGTGATGATAGGCATTGTCTCTTTATGACAACATAGGCAGGTGTGAAGATATATCCTAAAAACGCTCTAAATTACGAGAAAAGTGTACCGTTGGACTTAATTAACGACCAACCCAGTGGAAAGGAAGTAGGAGAATTCTGCATTCACCATTTCCCCATAAAAAGACATGCAGAACTCGCTTGGATTCTTCTATTTTAAACTTTAAACTGAGGTACTAAACTAAATTTTTACAAATGAAAATAAAATCAAGGAAAACAGAACGGCTTCTATTAATGTTGAAAAACATGACTTCTTCACGATTCCATTCAAATGTGAATCTTCTGGATATTACTTTTGATCTCATTTAAGTCAGATATTTATACGTCATTTGGGTTCACAAACGGAAACACGAGAAAAAAAAAACTTGAATCGTCTCATCTAAAAGCACGAACAAAAACCAAACCGTAACAAGGATGAAAACAATTCTCCTTTAGTGTTTTAACTAACATTATATCTAGTTAAAATGCCTAGTTTTAATCTAATTCATTGCAAACCTCTTATATTTTATGCGGTTGCTAAGTATAGACTGACGTGAGTCTGCCATATATTCGTGGCCATAGAGTACTCTGGTGTATAAATAAATCACATTATTACTATTATTATCATCACTGTAACCATTTGTCTATTAATTTCTAAATACAAAAGCTTTCGGGTACATCACCAGCAGAAAAAGATAATCAAAAACTAAATAATTTTGTTTCTTCCCAAGTTTTGTTGATAAACATGAGAATCATTCTGCATGCAGCCGGGTAATTGGTTCTCTGCTATTCCAACGAAGCGGCCCAACAACATCACTTCTCTAACGACTTAGCTTTCGAAGGCGGCAACAGGTCTCACGTGGCTAAGAGAGATGCAACCGAACATTACAGCCTATTGATGACGAAAAGTCAATTTGAATCCTAATTACTGGCAAGCAGACCTTACCGACTGCGCTCGCAGCTCATAAATATAACGCTTACAGAATATATAATAAATATATATAATATATATATATTATATATATATATATATATATATATTTGCTGTATTAATAATATCAAGTTTCTCGCTGGACGAGTGGTTTTCGCGCTCGGCTGCCAATCCGGTGGTCCGAAGTTCGAATCCCGGCTCGGCGAACGCAGAATCAGATATTTATTTCTGGTGATAGAAATTCATTTCTCGATATAGTGTGGTTCGGATCACACAATAAGCTGTAGGTCACGTTGCTAGTTGACCAATTGGTTCCTAGCCACGTAAAAATATCTAATCCTTCCGGCCATCCCTAGGAGAGCTGTTAATCAGCTCAGTGGTCTGGTAAAACTAAGATATACTTAAACTCAACTTATTAATAATATCAATGCGAAAAAGTATCAGGCATGCAATGAATGTTAGTGGGGATGGTGGGTGATTTGAAATGGTTGATTCGTCTAGGTATTTAGATTTAAATAAAATTGCTGATGGTAGAACAAGAAAAATGAGTCACAGAATACGTGAAGCAAGGAAACTTGGATGGTCAGTGCAAATGACTTGGAGGGTCGACAGAAGCCAAGGTGGGAATGTGTGGAAGGATTGTTGAGCCAACTCTCCACTAGGGAACTAAAGTGTGCATCTTGAGTGCAAATAAAAGACAAAGGTTGTTTGTGTAGTATATGTACTAAATAGAATAAAAATTGAATGGGTGGAAATGTAACAACAAGCAGAAGTAGGCAATAATTTTGTAACTGTTGTGAAAGATGGATTTTTGTTTTGAGAAGGTTTGGTTATCGAAAGAATGGAGGGTCACAGACTGGTAATAAACAATGTATAATTAGGAAATGTTAGGAGGGAAGAGGAGAGAGGGGCCTAGAAAATGCTTGAGGAGTGTGACATAAAGGACTCTGGTTAGGGAATCTTTCATAGTCAGAAAGCGCCATATTACGTGCTAGATAGACGTGAATGGGGGCAACGCGGGTAGTGGATGTAGGGCCGACAAGCTGCTGATGAGGCTTTTGCGTAAAAGTATGAACCACTTTCCAGCAGTTAAAGTATTATATGGCAGCAATCGTTGTCATTTTATTTTTCAAACCTCTCTCTGTTAGAAAAAAGAACAATATATACTACGTATATATATATATATATATATATATATATATATATATATATATATATATATATTATATATATATATATATATATATATATATATATATATATAATATATATATATATATATATATATATATATATATAAAGAGACAGAGAGAGAGAGAGAGAGAACGTTAACGTTAATGTTAGAATGGCCAGAGGACACGGAAAGAAAATTTGGCTTAAAAATGGACAAACATAATAATACTAAAATTACAATATATCAAATGTAGCAGTACTCTGCTGGAACATTTGACCCTTAGTAAACACTAAATAGATACCTCAACAAATAAATCAATATACAAATAATTACGTAAATAAGCTAAAGGGACAAGATAATTAAATTCAGGTCAGGTAACTCGTCTGTTACATTAAGTTCCCAGGCCACAAAGAAGGGTTGCCGACTGCCTAGCAGTTCATAGATGGATGCCATCCTGCTGCAGTATGATTGTGGATCCTTATATATTCTTCAGGAGCCTCTAGCAATCTTCCCCACATCCATCCCCCCACAACGATCCCACGCTCCCTCCCCTCCCCCAAAGACGGTCAATAGAAATAAATTAGCAATCAAATCTATGTTTTCTTTTTTATCTCCGCCGACGAATGCTGGCAGTGTCTTTTCTCTCCGGTAATGCACTCCGTCAAAATAAATTAATCCAATTAAGACGAAGATGATATTAATTAGCATTTGCAATTGGCATGGGGTCAATTATTGGTTGGTGGTGAGGGGTGGGCAGGGGTTGGGGGAGGGTGGAATGGTGTGATATCACCGAGTTAATTAGATGATAGAATGCTCAACTCCAGGAGAGTATCATGAGGAGAGGCAACTTTGTACATCGAAGTTGATGTGCTTATAACCACTCAAGTTCTCTCTTATATCTAATTAAACCCGGCATCATACAGGCGACTGAATCAGCACTGTCGTTAAGGAATTGCCTAACGAAGCAATAATACTTATGAGCAGCAATGAACCGGCCTTCAAAGGTACTTAGATACAAGCAAGACACTTACAAATCCGACTGCCAATATTCAATACACTTTAAACAAAAGTAAGAACAACGTGAAGAGTAAAAATAATTAATAATAATAATAATAATAATAATAATAATAATAATAATAATAATAATAATAATAATAATAATAATAATAATAAATTACGGAAACATCATCACGTCTTACAAACTTTTAGGATAAAACATTCAATATGAATGTGTTTATTATATTTTCGTCTTCATGAGTCTCATATAAGGAATGATAATGTCAATGTTGTTATAACTGTACATTCTTTTTCTTAAGAAAAGCTTGGTAAGATATTTGTACGCGCATGAGAAATCTTTCTGTCAGTTCGTCTGTTTCGTGGACTAATAAGAATAATGAAAGAATGCATTAAAATGAATCATGCACCATATGGTCGATAAATAATTCTTACATGGCCTGCAGCATATTAAAATAAAAAAAAGCCACGTAATTCCTACATAAATAGTTTTAACGTAATATTCTAAGAGGAATGTGAATTAATAATTATGTTATACAGTTCATAAATGACGAAATGCAGCTCATGTGTTTAAAGGGTGAATTTCACATAAATCTATTTTTGAGATCTTTGGTTATGAATGCACTTTCTTAAATGTGTATATCACAAACACATACGCACACAAAATATACATAAACATATATACACACACATATATATCATATATATATATATATATATATATATATATATATATATATATATATATATAGTATATATATATGAGTTTTCTTTGATTATAATCTTTCAGCATGATTCACTAAGTATACTTAGCTGCACTTTTAAAAACATTTTGGTACGGTAAAGATAAATCTTCGCCATTCATTCAATGAAATATTCATATTCTTTCACACTTCAAAAATATTTTGGTACACGTCATGTAAAGATTAACATTTGGTACGTCGAGGTACGTGATAAGCGTATGAAAGGGAGAGAAGGGAGAGCATACCAGACGTAAAATAAATTGTTCAACCAATAACTGTTATCAAAATAAAACCTGGCAGAAAGTGGAAATTTTCTTTCTGGAGGTCCATCCTTTGTTCCCACAGGTCTAGAATGAACATGGCAGAAACATTTGTTTTAGTTTTCTCAGTAGCTACGACATATAAGGGAAAAGTCTTTTCCAGTGAATATAATAATAATAATAATAATAATAATAATAATAATAATAATAATAATAATAATAATAATAATAATCTCTATCTCTTGCAGGTAAGACCATCCAGTATGTAAAATCACACCAAAAACGACTTTAATACCAACTTTTTAAAAAGGTGAGTGACTTTCGCCAGTTCCGTTCACGCTGCCCAGTTAGCAAGAGAAAAAGTAAATGAATCTATCCGTAGGATATACAGAATAGAACTTCTGAGAAGGCTGAGTGGGGGAAAAAGGGGAAATTAAGGGAAAAGACAGGAGGTCAAAATAGCTGTTAATTTCCGCAATTACTGCATTTTTTTTTTGGTTTGTTTATATATATATATTTATATATATATATATATATATATATCACATATATATATATATATATATATATATATATATAAGTTATATGTTATATGTATATCCACATACATATATATATATATATATATATGATTTATAGAAAAGATGTGCATGTATCTATGTTTATATATATGGTATATATATAAGCATACACACTAACACACACAATACACACACACACACACACACCACACACATATATATATATATATATATATATATATATATATATATATATATATATATATATATATGGGTTTATGTATGTATGCATGTATATAAAAATAAACTTGGAAAATGATAAACAACATAGTTGCTCAAGCAAGCATTTAAGTATATTTTAAAGAATGACTCGGGTATACATAAAAAAATAAAATATTAAATTACCCGACATGAGTGTGTGTTATAAATTCCCTCAATTAATGCTAGATGTTCTTACTTGCATAGAGAGAGAGAGAGAGAGAGAGAGAGAGAGAGAGAGAGAGAGAGAGAGAAAGAAATGAGGGGTAGGCGTTATCACACGCAGAAATTCATGAATAAAAATAGCCTTCCTTTTTCATCTCGTCCCTATCCAGCAAAATCACCATTACAGACCCAAGCCTCCCACTACTACTACTACTACTCCTGCCATCTTACTGGGTCCTACACCCCTCCCCTACAATCACTTACCACCACCTCCAACCCAAAAAAAAACCCTCCTCCTTAGGCGACCCCAAACAGCCTAAAGCTTCAACCTGGCCCCCCCTGTCGCAAACCCCCCCCAAGACACGTCCATCCCCAAACAAAGACCTGTGAGGATTCCGATGATCGTACGGTACGCGTTCGCCGACCATAAATAAACCTGGCTAATTGGGTTCCAAACAATTGAGTTGGAAGGCATTAGCCCTCTGTATATGATTAAGGGCCACGCCGCCTGGCGAACCTCCAGAGTGGAGGAGCCCTTCCGCAGATAAGATGGCACTGCTAATTGGAGTGTCACTTCACGAGTCACTCTTCATCACAGCGGGGCGCTGCGGAATGTGCCATTAAAATCATATCATTACGAGGTCGAAGAGGATGTAATATATACAGTATTTACAGTATATATATATAAATATATATATATATATATATATATATATATATATATATATATATATATATTAGATAACATGTTCGGAATCTTTAAAATATTCATGAAATTTTTCGAATCTCGTTTGAATTCAAAGTTGTCGGATATATTTTTTAGAGATTCACCAAACTCTATTCCTCTCCTTCTTTCTCTCTCTCTCACTCTCTCTCTCTCTCTCTCTCGCTTCTCTCTCTCTCTCGTCTCTCTCTCTCTCTCTCTCTTTTAATTTCTACCAGTCAAGACAAATAAACGCAAATCAAGTGAAACTCCTCTTACAATTATTTTTCCTGTACTGAAATATTAAAAAAAAGTTATAGAATCATTAGGAAGGCTTCAAAAAGAATTATTAAAATGAACAATAGTTAGATTTTTAAGGATCTCCTTCATATTTAAATTTGCCTTATCCATTTTACCTCTGCAAATTACTAATGAACATATTAAAAAAATCTAAATTAACTATGAAAATATATGACTTAGAATCCTGACAACATTAAAAATAGGTGAAAAGTTCAATTTTAGGTTTATTCCTAATTTTGAGAGAGAGAGAGAGAGAGAGAGAGAGAGAGAGAGAGAGAGAGAGATTCGAATTGAACATCAAATGCATCTCCTAACTAGCAATGTTCGCTGAGAGAGAGAGAGAGAGAGAGAGAGAAGAGAGAGAGAGGAGCGGAACGTGGAAATAAATTGAGCATTCATTATTTTACATCCTAAATATGCTACTGTCTGAAATACTTTGGAATTAGCATGGGCTAATTGCTTCCCTAACATATGTCCGCATGTTTCACTCATGGCCCATCTGCAAGTCTAAGCATTACCAGAATAGATTTTCGTAACTGAGGAGCCGCGATAACTTTATTTATTGAGGGATGAAGAAGCCCCCACCAAAAAAAAAAAAAAAAAAAAAAAAAATCGGTAGGACAAAACATGATTGGAAGGAAATAAAGATATAGATTACTGGAGAGTTGAAATATGACAAAAGTTGAGGATGCAACACTAGAGACGATAAGAACATGAAGTAGTATATGGAATTCGACAGTGTTATGCTGAACACGAATTTTCTGTGGATCAAATGGCTATTAGGATCTTTAAGTTTCTTAAAGTTTATATATATATATATATATATATATATATATATATATATATTCTTAAAAACCACAGTAAAGACGAAAGCGCTTGGATTTCTGACTATAATTTTCCTGTGGTATTCGCTTTATATCTATATATATATATATATTATTAATATAATATTATTATATATATATAATATATAGATATAATAATAATTATATATATACACCCATAACCCATATACATATATACACATACGTACGTATATACATATACATACACACACACACACACACACCAATCTTTTCATTCCGTGAGGTCATCAAAGATGAATACGAATAAAAAATAAACCATACACTGCAACTCGCTGTTACAAAGACAGTCAAATTTGCACAAATAATTCTTGAACTCTTAATACATATTAATCAACGAAATAATCGCAGGCCGCAGCATGGAAAGGAAAGCTCACAGCAAACATTCTTTTCATGAATCTGACGTCTTAATTTATTCAATTTGAAAGCAATTGAAACGATTGTAATGTCATCCTTACTTTTTTCTGCTTTTGGTTTATTTCTTCCTTACATTTATGCTAACTCTTTCTCATATAAATTACGTGAAAAATCTATATTAAATCATGGTATTTCTGCGCCATAGTTCTCACGCGTTCATTTACTCCTTACTCACGATGCATTCATCCCTAGAATTCATAATTTATTTTCTCTTATCTCCATGAATGCTATTAGATTTCTTTCTCGGTGTGTCCTCTTTCTCTCTCTACTAATTGTATAGGCACTGAAAACATTTCCGGCTTCGAAGACCATCGTGGTTGTGACGCTAGTCTCTAATAAAGAATTAATCCCTCTGTCTTTTCTTCTGAGTTCTAATCACGTAAGCTTTGCTAAGGATATTTATCATAAGTGTCATTCTTTCTGTAAGCGTTAAGTCCATCCGAGGACGTTTATGTAACCTTGCATTTGATAGTTTCCCATTTTTTCTTACGACTGTTGACATCTTTTAAATTTTTTCACGAGTTTCATCCGATTCATCATAGTTGTGGTTGTGAAGCTTAAATTCATTAATAAAAAAAAAGAAAAAAACGAATATAATTTTGCAAAATGATTAAAAAAAATTCAATAAAGACGGCATCAGTCTGTATTTCAATAAATTATTCAGTTCAATACATACTGTTCAAATTTCTGTTACCTCTCTCTCTCTCTCTCTCTCTCTCTCTCTCTCTCTCTCTCTCTCTCTCAAACACATCTAAACGGATGATAAAAAACTGCAACTAAAAGATATTAGTGGGCATTTATTTAAAGGGTCACTGTTCCGAAACGGCTTCACTGTTCGACACGTGGTTCGAAACATCCGCCGATCCGTGCGAGATGCAAAGAAGAATCTTTTGGTCTGCAACAGCTTCATTAACCTGGTGCCTAGAGAATTCCTCTCCATCCCCAGGATAAAAACAAAGAATAGTGTAATAAGTAATAAAGAGAGAGAGAGAGAGAGAGAGAGAGAGAGAGAGAGAATGAAAAAAAAAAACTTTCGACAAAGTCGTCAGCGCCGGCGGTTCGAAACGGCTTCATTACCGAAGCTGCCTCGAAGCTCCTCCGATACGATCTCGTAAATCCAGCGAACCATTACTCTGGTTATCTGTAATTAGCGCAGCGTCATTTCGGGAAGGGAAGGGAAGAGAGAGAGAGAGAGAGAGAGAGAGAGAGAGAGAGAGAGAGAGGTATCTCCTCCACCCCTCACTCCCACCAACAAAAACCATACCACCCCCCCCCCCCCTTCAAACCTAGCATAAAAATCCTAAAAGATCTGCGGATGATAACGGACGGAAACGCGGAATGTACAGAAAAAGAATAATAAACGAACAATTAAAAAGCTGACATTACACAGTCAGGCGGACTGTTAGTGATGAAGAAAAATGGAAAGAATAATTAAAAATAATACCGAAAAACAATTGTAATGGGAACAATTACTTAATGAGGATGAAATATACAAGGTAATCTAGAAATACAATTAAAATTTATAAGGAAAAAAAATAGGTATAAAAAACGCAATTGTCTACTCTAGAAATAGATTTAAAACTATATACAGGATATAATTAAATGCAGATTGATATTACAAATGAGAATTAAAATGCAGGACATGATCACATTTGCAATATATATATATATATATGAAGTTCAACTTGAACCGATAACTGTTCCCTTGCATTCAACGTCGTTTCCACAGAACGTAATACATATATACATACATACATACATACATACATATTAAACATCCATTTTCAAAGACCAGTTCACGATACGGGGGCAACCAGTGGAAATCTCCATAACGATTAACAACGTCTGGGAATTTGAAAAAAAAAATTAAAAAATAAAAGCGAATTAAAAGTTGAGGGGGAAGAAATCTCTCGGCATTCATAAATCATCGATATGAGAACCATAAAGGCGAATATAAAAGGCCACATCGTTTTCGAGATACGGAGATATGGATGCCTCTCTCTCTCTCTCTCTCTCTCTCTCGCTCTCTCTCGTCATCCTCCTCTCTCATCGCCTCTCCGTCATCTCCGTCTCTCCTTTCTCTCCTTCCCCTCACCTCTCTCTTTATATTCCTTTATTTCAATATACTGTACGCTGAGTATATGTGAGCCCACATCGTTTCAAGATACGGAGATATGGTTGACCTGCCTCTCTCTCTCTCTCTCTCTCTCTCTCTCTCTCTCTCTCTCTCTCTCTCTTTATATTCAATATACAGTACGTTAAGCATGTAAAATGCCACATCGTTTCAAGATACGGAGATGTGGTTAGTCTGTCTGTCTGTCTGTCTGTCTGTCTGTCTGTCTCTCTCTCTCTTTCCTCTCTCTCTCTCTCTCCCCGATAAACTGTACGCTGTGTATCTGATGATGAATATTTTGCATACGTGGTTTAAAACATAGGATCTGATTTACGAAAATGGGTATAAATGATGTATCATTCACAATAGTTAAAAAAGATGATATGCGAGTATGACCTGAGTAAAAATTAGATATATATCATGTAGGCTTTGAATGTCATCTTCATCAGCGTATAAAATAGGCGGAATATCAGTGGATACCTTCACATTAAATTGAAAAATATAAAGAAAGTCTTCCAAGGCTCGTTAGTCAAGTCAGTAGGAGGAATAATAATAATAATAATAATAATAATAATAATAATAATAATAATAATAATAATAATAATAATAATAATAATAATATAATAATAATAATAATATAATAATAATATAATAATAATAATAATAATAATAATAATAATAAGAACAACAACAACAACAACAACAACAATAATAATAATAATAATAATAATAATAATAATAATAATAATAATAATACAAAAAGAAAAATATAAAAACACTAACATTAACACTTCAAAGGGAAGCTGGACTTGTCCACATTTAGAGCATGTTTTAATTGTCTTATATACAAAGATTCTTCTAACACCCTTTTCAACTATGCCTCTAAATATGATATTAAAATCTTCAGCAGTTACATTAATATCACAGATCTCACAGCGATCCCCTAAGGCTGAGTATAAAGACTTAGCCAACAGTCTCCCAGTTCTACATCTCACCCCCTTGTGATCATGGACTCTGAAATACAGGTTTTTAATAGATGAGCCAACGTACACTAGATGGCACTGAGGACATATATATTTGTATACGATTCCCGATTCGTACGATTTCCCTTTGAAGTTTTAGTGTTAGTGATTTTATAAGTTTCGATTTGTATTGTAAATGTCTTATGTATGTATCGATTTATATTGTAAATTTAATATATAATATGCTTGCTCATTAAAAATATTTTGACATTTTATATTTTTTAGGACTTAATATAATAATAATAATAATAATATAATAATAATAATAATAATAATAATAATAATAATAATAATAAGAAGAAGAAGAAGAAGAAGAAGAAGAAGAAGAAGAAGAAGAAAAAGAAGAAGACGAAGAAGAAGAAGAAGAAGAAGGAAAAAAAGATTTCATCCATAGAAGAACTTACAAATAACCCTGAATTATTCCTCATATCAACATACCAAACACTACCACAAACATTCCTCGATCCAATGAATAATGACACAACTAATAACATATAATTAGAACAGATTTTCTCAGCTGCGTCAGAACTAAAAAAATAAAAAAATGGCCCTCGCTGAAAAAACTTAAATATCTATCGCACTATCATAAACAAAAAATCCACCAGAGTTTTTTTTTTTTAAATCCTATTTGCTCATCCACGAAATTCCCGTCCAGAAATATCCAATTTACGAATAAAACCGAAATCTATAAAAGGTTTTATCACACATATCAAGATCAATTATGAGTACAGAAAAAGTTAAAAAAGATTTTAAAAACTGGACTTGCCGACGGGAACATTGCAGTAAAACTGGTAATTGGAAACTTATAACTGACTTCATCCTGTCACCTGCTTCAAGAACATTTCGTATTGAAAACACGTGTTTTTTCACGTTCCAAATCCCTCTGGACCGTTTAATAAATTGTGTCTATATTCATACCTGGCGGGATTTCTTATGTTTATCAATCAACATACTCAGTGATCTTTCTAGTGAACAACCATGTCTCAAAAAGTTACACACAAAAGAACACTATCACATATAATAAACTTAAATAAATAATTAATCTATTTCAATATCGAATCAGATATTTATATATATTAGTATATATCACATATATGTGTGTGTGTGTATGTGTGTTAAACATACGAAACTTCTTTCGTAATTTTGTTCCTTATGTTTCAGTCTTTCTATCCGACCCATGAGCTACTGCGTACTGGTTATATCAATGTACCCAACTTTTTTAGTTTGGTCGACCGGATACTGTCGTATAATTCTACGAGGGTTTCTCTTTAATTAACCATACATCTCTCATTCCGCCTTTTCCTTTTCGTCGCATTAGAACATTTTATTCAGTGAGAGTTCTTTACGACTGAAATAATATTTGTTTAAAAAGCTTTCCAAACAACTCAACGGATTTTTTATATTTTCAGATAGCTTTCTAAACAACTCAACGGATTTTTTTATATTTTCAGATAGCTTTCTTAATAACTAATCGAATTATTTTCATCCTTTCTCAAGAACAAAAAAGAGTTTATTTTCCTCGTATGTGTGCACTTTATGTAAGAGCTTTCTTAATAACTTATTGACTTTTTTTTTAAAACTTTCTCAAGAACAAAATGGACTTTTTATTTTCCTCGTGTGTGTACACTTAAATAATAAAAACAATAATAAAAAGTCACTTTTTTTTTTTACCTTTCTTAAGAACAAAAAGTTTATTTTCCTCGTATGTGTGCACTTTATCTAAGACCTTCCTTAATAACTTATTGGATTTTTTTAACCTTTCTCAAAAACAAAATGGACTTTATTTTCCTCGTGTGTGTGCACTTGAATAATAAAAACAATAATAAAAAAGTCACCTCATCACCATCAAATTCTCTATCTAAAAAATATTATTCACTTGCCAAACGTTTTAGGATTACAACGAAAACCTCGATCTCAAAATCAATATATTCTATACATTTCCAGTCTACTGTGAAGACACATGAATTCCCTCTCTAATATAAACACACTGTTTATCCCTGAAAACGAGTGAAAACCTTCATCTATTGAAGCCAATCCACTTAAAAGCACCGTCGTTAATGTAATCAAAATGTGCTATTAAGATGCAGTTATGCGAAAAAACAATCTCGTTACTTGTTTCAGCCAATAATGCTATTTACAACAATTCTTTTTTTTATAAAAAGATATCTTACCATTAAGGCAAATTTTATACGTCAAAAAAGAATTTACGATTACCGTTGCGGAGGCCTTATATGTGATAAAGGGGCAACTCTTTATTTATTTTTTTTAATCGGAAGAAATCTGCAATCCCCAAGGAATATATTATCATATATTATGAATAATTTTATAATATTATGACTGTTTTCCAGAAGAAGGTAGACAAGAAAAAGGAAGGGGCAGAGGAAGGGTTTAAGAGTGATTATAAAACTAACCTAATCTTACTTTACCTGACCTAAGTGGCGGACAACAACAAGACAATAGACAGTTTTATTTCTTACGAAGATTATGCTTGACGAAAAAGCGTCAACTTGTACCATGTGTGCGATGAAGAGTCGTTGCTTGAGTATGTGATTTGTGAAGAAGAAACCCCTCAAAAAATAAATGTAAAAAAATAGAATAAAAAAAGTAAAAGTTCATGATTGCTCAAGGGTACTTATGTATCGACTGAAAGAATGATTGATGAACTTAAGTCAAATAGAAAGGTCAAAGTCACTGTAAACGAACAAATACGTGTAAAAAAGAAAAAAAAGCCAAAAATGTACATACTCTCACATTTAACGTATTTTTTCTTACAGAAATAATCCCTCTAAAAGAGCTAAAATATATTCCTAGAGTTGCCAAAGAACCTAACCTATAAATAGAAACGTTGCTGCCTGTAAAAATGATCACGTAAAGTTTCCAAATGCAAGATCTGGTAGGAGGAGAAATATTTAATTCCAGACACATTTCGATCATAAAGCAGCATTCACGATAAAAAAAAAAAAGTAAACTCTTATTGCAGTTCCTCACTGGACAAGTGGTTTTCGCGCTCTGCCGTCAATCCGGTGGTCCGAGGTTCGATTCCCGGCTCGTGCAACGCGGAATCAGAGGAATTTATTTCTGGTGATGGAAATTCATTTCTCGATATAGTGTGGTTCGGATCCCACACAATAAGCTGAAGGTCCCTAGGAGAGCTGTTAATCAGCTCAGTGGTCTGATAAAACTAAGATATACTAAACTTGTCTGCTGAGCAAGATACGTAACAAAAAATAAAATGTATGTCGTTATGGGAGTGACTTTTGTAAGGTACAGGATGCCTTGCAATAAAAGCCGTGAAAATCTGAAATAAACAAATACCAGAAAAACATCAAGACCCAAACACTTGAAGTTTAATGTCAATGTTGTTCACTCTTTTCAGTCAGGAAATTAAATAGAAAAATAATTTATAAATTATTACCAAGTGAACTAATAAAAGAATTAATAAAAATCAATAACATACATCCGAGTAATGGTGATAAACATACTAAGAATTGATATTATTTCAACTAATATACATACAAAATTACATACACACACAAACACATTCATGCACACATACATACTGCTTTACAAAAACCAATTAACAATCACTAAATCAACATATACATATGAGCAATGATGACAAAAGTAATAAGCATTTATATTTATATTATTTCAACTAACAATCACATTATCATTGTGCGTACTTTTATTCTGATTCTCATTCTACTCCGGACTTCAACCTCGAAAGACACCGACGCTCTCAAGATAAGAGGGCAACAGAATTTACGTACGATGCAGGAACGAATTCTCCAAAAAAGATCTCATGCATCACTGAAGCTTCCCAAAAGGAAAAAGAATTTGTATACTCCAGCAAAAAACGAAGAATAGATTGCTTTAAATTTAAACGTCAATAGCCGTCGACATACTCTCGCGCAATAGTTAAGATTTTAATTTGGATGGTTTATATATATATATATATATATATATATATATATATATATATATATATAATATATATTTCATGTTTAAATATTACTGAACAATGCCAATAATGAAGGCAATGAATCCGGTAATTTTCCCTAATAATATTATAAAAGATTTGAAAGTACGTCTGTCATAGCACTAAAGTATTTATCATTATAATGATTCTAAAGTATTTATTCTTATAATAATTCAAGGAGTGATGAAAGTTCAAGCTAAAATCTTCATTGCTAAAAGACCATTAAAAAGGTTTTTCTTCCAAGATATATTGGTAAATATTGGTAAAATATTACAACCATCTATTACAAAACCACGTTTTTTCTCGATCATTATTCTTGGAATAATATCTTCACCAGCAACTCAACAAACAACACTAATAATACAAAT